>NW_007068889.1:86512-129173 GCF_000164805.1 Carlito syrichta | reverse complement strand
AGATGAGTCTCGCTGCCAGGCGAGTCTCGATCCTGCGGGCTCAGGCAATCCACTCACCTCAGCCTCCCAAAGCCGCGGGATTACAGGCTGAGCCACCGAGCCCAACTGGAATCTTTTTTTAAGAAGGCAAATACATAGAAACAGAGAGTAGAATGGTGGTTACCAGAAGTGTGGGGTGGAGGTGATATTCAAAGGAGATGAGGAGATATAAGTCAAAGAGTACAAAGTTGCAGTTATATGTAGGATAAATAAGTCTAGAGATCGAATGTACAACCTGAGGACTATAATTAATAATATTGCAGATTGGAAATCTAAGAGAGTAGATTTTAGGTACTCTTACCAAACACACAAAAAAGACAAGGGTAACTATGTGAGAAGATGGGTATGTTCATTTACTTGGCTGCAGTAACCATTTCACTATGAAACCATCATGTTGTACACTTTAAATATATGCAATTTTTAAAATTAAATAAGTAAAAGCCTTCCCTGGGGCCAGAACGGGGAAGGGGTGGGACTTTGTCTTGTGATTAAAATTACACATTTTCTTCCCACTTTGTCATTCATCTTTCAGACCATGCTTAAGGTTACTTTTTTGCCATGAAGAACTTATTTATATGTAGTTGGATTCATTACTTTTTTTCTCCCATAGCTTCTGAACTCTGCTATTGCTAGAAAAGCCTTAGTATCCCAAGGATACAAAGCGATTCTCCCATGTTTTCTTTCCGTGCTTTAAGGATTTTCATTTCCTACATTCTTTTATTCATTCGGAATATTTAGTACAGTTTTAGAGATATAATTCACATACCATACAGTTCATTCTTTTAATGTGTGTAGTGTGGAAGTCAAAGAATGGTACAACCATCACCACCGTCTAATTTAAGAACACTTTCAGCACCCTAAAACGAAACTCTGTACTCATTAGCAGTAACTACCCATTCTCCCCTCCCCTGAGATTCTGACAACCGTTAATCAACTTTCCAGTTCTATCATTTGTCTATTCTGGATGTATTAGTTTGCCAGGGCTGACATCACAAAGTACTACAGACTGGGAGACTTAAGCAAGAAAAACTTATTTTCTCACAATTCTGGAGGCTGTAAAACTGAGATCAGCGTGTCAGCAGGATTGGTTTCTTCTGATGCCTGTTTCCTTGGCTTGTAGAGGGCCATCCTCTCCCTGTGTCTTCACGTGGTCTTCCCTCTGTGCCTGTTCATGTCCTAATCTCTTCTTATGAGGACATCAATTATATTGAATTTGATCCTACCCTACTGACCTCATTTTAACCTAGTTACCTCTTTGAACACGCTATCTTTAAATACAGTCACTGGTAATTAGGACGTTAACATCTGTATTTTGGGAGGAAGCAATTTAGCCCATAATACTGGACAATTCATATAAATGTAGTCATACAATATGTGACCTTCTGTGACTGGATTCTTTCACTTAGAATTATGTTTTCAAGGATCATCCATGTTGTAACACATATCAGCACTTCCATTCTTTTTTATTACAAAATAATATTCCATTGGAAGATATATTATATTTTGCTTACCCATGCATTGGTTGATGTATATTTGGGTTGTTTCCAATTTTTGTTTATTATAAATAATGCTTCTGTGAACATTTATTTACAGTTTATAGGTTTTCGTTGGGACACATGATTTTAAATCTTTAGCATAGAATTTCAAGGTCATATGGTAATTCTATGTTTAACTGAGAACAAATCATTATCCAAAGTGGCTGCACCATTTTACGTTCCCACCAGCAATGTGTAAGAGCTTCAATTTTCCCACATCCTCACCAGCACTAGGTATTATCTGTCATTTTTTATTATAGCCATCCTAGTAGTTGTGAAGTGGCATCTCATGTCTTCGATTTGTATTTCCTGATGACTAAACATGATCAGCATCGTTATGTGCTTATTGGTCACTTGTTTATCTTCTCTATAGAAATGTTTATTCAGATCATTTGCCCGCTTTTAAATTGGGTTGTCTTTTGTTTGTTGCATTGTAAGAGTTCTTTATATACTCTGGATACAAATCCCTTATCAGATATACAATTTGCAAGTATTTTCTCCTGTTCTATGGGCTGCCTTTTCACTTTCTTAATAGTGTCCTTTGAAATACAAAAGTTTTTAATTCAATGAAGTCTAATTTATCTATTTTTCCCTCATGCTTTTGATTTATATCTAAGAAATCGTTGCCTAATCCAAAATCATGAAGATTCACTCCTATGTTTTCTTCTAAGAATTCATCTTTATGTCTTCAATTTAGGAATATGATTCATTTTGAGTTAATTTGTTATATATGATGCTGAAGAAGGTGTCCAGTCTCATTATTTTGCTTATGGATGTACACTAGTCCCAGTGCCATTTGTTGAAAAGACTATTATTTTCCCACTTAACTTTCTTAAAACATATTTTTGCAATTTATCTTTCTGCAAATACTATGAAGTAAGGAGCAACTTTACATATTCCAAATGGTAACCCAATTGTTGGATTTTATTTATAGAAAAACCCATACTTTTCTCACTGATTCAGAATTCTAAATTTTAATATCTATTTGAGAATATTTCTGGACTTCTTCCTATTCATGAGCCAGAGAAAAACTATTTAATTTTATAGACATTATAATATGGTTTACGGCCCAGAAGAGATATTCACTCTCATTGTTCTGCTTTCACAGAAATTCCTAGCTACATTTGTGTGTTTGTATATATCTTTTTATGCCTTATATTCAAATTATTTGCTTTTTAAAAACATTAAGTATTTTTAAACATTTATTTTGGTGGTTAGTTAACTTTTTTTTTTTTCGAGTTGGAGTCTCACTTTGTTGCCCAGACTGGAGTGCAGTGGCACACTCCTGGCCACCGCAGCCTCGACCTGCTGGGCTCCTGCAATCCTTCCACCTCAGCCTTTCAAGTAACTGGAACTCCAGGCGCACACTACCACACCTAGCTAATTTTTGATTTACTGTAGAGATGAGGTCTCGCCAAGCTGCCCAGGTGGGTCTCGAACCCGCGGGCTCAGGTAATCCACTCATCTCAGCCTCCCAAAGTGCTGGGATTACAGGCTGAACCACCAAGCCCAGCTGGTTGGTAAATTTGAAAGATAATCTGGAATTTTTATTTATCATTTGTCTTTTTCTTTATTATAAATATATAGATGGTAGTTACTCTATAGCTCATATAGGGCTTTCTTGAATTTAATGTCTTATTTTAAAATATTTTACCATATGAACTGTGTTTTCATTGCTTCCTTTTATGAATACATATTCCTTCAAATCTCAGAAAGTTAATAATCTGAGATTATTAACTGAAAGTTAGGGGTCTTCTTTATAAGTTAGATTTATGTATTCAAACTTCTCTCTCTTTAAATAGTATTTATTGAATCCCCACTATGAACTATGACAAAATAGTATACTTCCTCATCCTCCCAAGATTCCTTCACTTCTCCACTGAATTTAGCTGACTATGTTATTATTATTTCTTTAGTGCAATAGCTCTAAGTATATTCAAATGTCTATGCTTGATTTATTAGACATTCATTACCTTTATTACTCACTATAAAATATTAGGTAACTAGCATGCTTATACTTCTCCCCACCCTCTCCCCATCAACCTCCCAAGTTTTCTGGTATTTCTTTTAGTTTTATTTTACTTTTAATTGACACATAATAGTACATATTTTTGGGGTACAGTGTGATATTTCAATACATGTGCACATTGTATAATAATCAAATTAGGATAATTAGCATATCAATCACCCCAAATTTTGTTTTTAAGTGGAGGTCTCACTCTTGTTACCTCGGCTGGAGTGCAGTGGAATGATCACAGCTCACCCAGCCTCAACCTCATGAGCTCATGTTATCCTTCTGCCACCACCTCCTGAGTAGCTGGGACTACAGACATGTACCACCATGCCTGGCTAATTTTTGCATTTTTTCAGAGACAAGGTCTCATATGTTGCTTAGGTTGGTCTCAAACTCCTGGACTCAAGAAATTCTCTTGCCTCAGCCTCCCAAAATGCTGAACTTACAGATGTGAATCACTGCACCCAGCTCACCTCAAATATTCATCATTTATGATGAAAACATTCAAAATCCTCCCTTCTAGCAATTTTGAAATATACAATACCTTATTGTTAACTATAGTCTCCTTACTGTGCAAGGATACACCAAAAAAAAGAAAAAGAAAACCACAGGCCAATGTCCCTGATTAACATAAAGGCAGAAATGCTAGCAAACTGAACTCAAAGATTCACATTAAAAAGATCATTTACCATGAGCAAGTGAGAATCATCCCAAATATGTGAGCATGGTTTAACACACAAATCAATAAACATGATACATCGTAGTAATAGAGCCAAGAACAAAAACCATATGATCATTTCAATAGAGATAGAAAAGGCATTTGATAAAATTCAACATCCCTTCCTGATTAAAAAAAAAAAGCTCTCAATAAATCAGGTATAGAAGGAATATACCTCAATACAGTAAAGGCCATACAGTCATCCCTTAGTATCCATGAAGAAAGGGTTCCAGTACCCTGCAGATAACAAAATCCATGGATGCTCAAGTCCCTTATATAAAATGGTATAGAATTTGCATGCATCCTATGCATATTCTCACATATACCTTAAATCTCCCCAAATTACTTATAATAGCTAGCATTATGTAAATAGAAGTTATACTGTATGGTTTAGGAAATAATAACAAGAAAAAAGCCTATACACATTCAGTACAGATGCAGCCCTTCTTTTTTAAAAAAAATTGTTTTTATTTGAGACTGATTGAATCCACAAATGCAAAACCCACAGATACAGCTCACTGTGTATGACAAACCCACAGCTAACATCATACTTCACAGAGAAACGTTGAAAGCTTTTCCCCTAAGATTTAGAACAAGAGAAAGATGCCCATTTTCACCATTTCTATTCAGTATAATATTTAAGTCCTAACTGGAACAATTAGGCAAGAAATTAAGGCTATCTGAGTTGGAAAGTAGTAAATCAAATTGTCCTTGTTTGCAGACAACATGATTTCATATATAGAAAACCCTAGACATCCTCCAAAATATTTCACATTATAACTAATTTAGGAAAGTTGCAGGATATAAAATAAACATATAAAAATCATTAATGTCTACAACAATGCCACCCTGAACATGCCCAATCTCATCAAAAATCAGTAACATAGCCGGGCTCGGTGGCTCAGTCTGTAATCCCGCGCCTTTGGGAGGCTGAGGTGAGTGGATTGCCTGAGCCCGCGGGTTCGAGACCCGCCTGGGCAGCAAGACCTCATCTCTACAATATATCAAAAAAATCAGCCAGGCGTGGTAGCGCACACCTGTAGTTCCAGCTACTCGGAAGGCTGAGGCGGAAGGATCGCCGGAGCCCAGCAGGTCGAGGCTGCGGTGGCCGGGAGCGGCCACTGCACTCCAGTCTGGGCGACAGAGTGAGACTCCAACTCAAAAAATAAATAAATACATAAATAAAAAAAAAATCAGTAACATTTCCATATGCTAATAGCAAACTATCTGAAAAAGAAACCAAGAAAGCAATCTCATTTACAATGGTTACCCAAAAAATAATAAAAATACCTGGGAATAATTAACCAAGGAGATAAAAGATTTCTACAATTAAAACTATAAAATGAAAGAAATTTAATTTCTCCAATGAAAGAAATTGAAAAGAACACAAATAATGGAAAGATATCCCATGTTCAAGGATTAGAAGAGCTAATATTATTAAAAGGTCCATATTACCCAAAGCAATTTACAGATTTAATTTAATTCCTATCAAAATACCAAATGACATTCTTCACAGAAATAGAATAAACAATTCTAAGATTCCTATGAAATCACAAAAGACTCCAGACAACTAAAGCAATCCTGAGCAAAAAGAACAAAGCTGGAGGCATCACATTACCTGACTTCAAAATATACTACAAAGTTATAATAACTAAAACAGTATGGTACTCCTAATCTTTGTTAGTTATACTATTTCTTCATCATAGTTTGTAGCATTTTTTTCTGGTCTATAATCATAATTACCAGGTTTTCCATTTTAGTGATACATGAAAATGATTTAGTGTTCATCCCCAGACCTAGTGTAACAGATTTTTTCAGTCATCTTTTTGTTGGCTGAAAATCATCCTATAATAGTGTCTTCAAAAGAATTTGTGAATGTTTAATGTTTGCATGTCTGAAAATAGTTGGCTCTTTCCTTTTTACTTGAACAAACATCTTCATGTATTTATCTAAAGTCAGAGTTGACTTTGCTCCACTGTTTTCTAGAAATGGATGTTGCCATGGAAAAGTATGAAGCAAGTTCAATAGCTTTCTCCTCTATATTGTTTATCTCTGACTGTAGCCACATTCTTTATTTTTTTGTTTGTGTTTTGCTCTGGATGCCAAATACTTTTTTTTATCTTCTGGTTCAATATCTTTCTGTGCCAATTTTTTCAAGGGTACTATACACACTTTAAAACACTGGGCTCAAGATTTCTTTAAACTCAAGAAACTTTTGAATTTGATACTAATGATACGAATTAGGTGTGCATAGGATTTTTTTTTTCTAGTCAGAGTCTCACTCTGTCACCCAGGCTGGAGTGTAGTGGCATGATTATAGCTCACTGCGGCCTCAACCTTCTGGGTTCAGGCAATCCTTCTGCCTCAGCCTCCCTAAGTGCTGGAATTACAGGTGTGAGTCACGAAGCCCAGCCTAAGATTTCTTATATCAATCATTTTCTTTCTATATATTTTTGTTCATTGTCTGTTCCTAATCCATTTTGTTTTTCCTCGAACCTTTGTAAAAACATCATATAATATGTCTTCAATCCATTTGGGGTTGATGTTTATATATGGCATGAGATAGATATCTAACTTCATTCTTTTGCATATGGATATGCAATGTCCCAGCACCATTTGTCAAGTAGATCGTTATTTCTCCCATTGAAATATCTTAACAGCTTTGTTGAAAATCAATTGACCACAAATATAAGAATGTATAGTGGACTCTCAATCTTTTCTGTTGGTCTATTTGTCTATTTTTTGCCATTACCACAATGGTTTGTAGTAAGTTTAGAAATCTAAACAGCCGGGCTCAGTGGCTCAGCCTGTAACCCCGTGCCTTTGGGAGGCTGAGGTGAGTGAATTGCCTGAGCCCGCGGGTTCGAGACCCACCTGGGCAGCGAGACCTCATCTCTACAATAAATCAAAAAATCAGCCGGGCGTCGTAGCGCATGCCTGTAATTCCGGCTACTCGGAAGGCTGAGGCGGAAGGATTGCCGGAGCCCAGTAGGTCAACGCTGCGGTGGCCGGGAGCGGCCACTGCACTCCAGTCTGGGCGACAGAGTGAGACTCCAACTCAAAAAAAAAGAAAAAAGAAAAAGAAATCTAAACATATGATCTTCCCACCTTATTTTTCTTTTTCAGAATTATGTAGGCCACTCTGAGTCCCTTGCAATTTTATATGCATTTTAAGATCAACTTTTCCATTTCTGCAAAGAAAGGTAATTAGGGCCAGGCATGGTGTCCCATGCCTGAAATCCCAACATTTTGGGAGGCCAAGGCACGAAGCTTGTTTGAGCCCAGGAGCTAGAAGCCAGCCTAGGCAACATAGCAATACCTCGTCACTGGAAAAAAAATAAAAATTAGCCAGGCTTGATAGTGTGCACCTATTATCCCACCTACATGGGAGGCTAATTAGGAAGGGTCATGGGAGCCCAGGAGGTCAAAGCTGCCTCTGCACTCCAGCTCAGGCAACAAAGCAAGACACTAATTTAAAAAATAATAATAATAATTAGGATTTTGATTTGATAGAAGTTGCATTGAGTCTGTCAACCATTTAAGTAGTGTTTCCGTTTTAACTATATTAAATCTTTCAATCTGTGAACATGGATGCCTTTTACATTTATTGAGATCTTTAATTTCTTTCAGCAGTGTTTTATAGTTTTCAGTGTACAGGTCTTGTACCTCCTTGGTTCAATATACCCCTAAGTACATTTTATGTTATTGTAAATGGAATTGTTTTCTTAATTTCATTTTCAGATTGCAGTGTTTTATATAAATGCTGTGTTGCTTCCTTTTTAGATACTATTTCTCTTTAGATGATTTCTTCATAGTCAAGCTATTTTGAGGAGAATAGTGAGCTAAAGCTTGAGAAAAATGTTTTAAATCAGTACGGATGCTCCCTGGCTCACAGTGAAGCCCTAGCTAGTACATATTTTGTGTCAGTGAGGTTGCAAGGTGATTTGAACCTTCCCTTCTAAGACTAACAAAAGCAAATAGCTATAGTGTTCCTTGTCATGCACAGTTTCTCCTCTATAGGGAGTACTGTTGTTAAGTTAGTATGTTTAAAGTTTCTTCATTCAATCTGCCTCTTCTGCCACACTGTGATGCCAAGTAGGTTACAGAGACTCTTACAGCCACTCATGATTATGTTCCAAAAGAACAGACAATCATTGGTCCCTGTGGAAAAAAAAATCTGTGCTCTGCTAACTCTGTCTAAACTCTTGTAATGCAGTCATCCTCCCCTGGCATCCCTTTCGCCTAATCCAATTTCAAAGGCACTCGGTAGGTCTTCCTGTATAGTTTCACATTTAAAGTGTTCTCTTTCTTATTTTAAATAGATGATGTTTTCCTTTTTTTTTCATTTTCTCTTTTGTCTTCAGGAGATTTCAAAGAGGGAAAGAGATAATGTGCAGTTGTCTTTAATCTGCATCTTTTCTAGTTCTCCAATCCTAATACTTGTTTAATGTGCTGTGTCAAGATTTTACATGCGTTATATATTAATCCTAACTACCACTTTACAACATAGACATTGTTATTACACCCTATTTACAGATGAGGAAACTAAGACTGAAAGGCTTTAAATAATTTGCCCAAGGTCACACTGGTAATAAATGGTGGAATCAAGGTTTGGACCCAGACACATTTAACTCTAAAGTCACTCTTAATTACTTTTTGCTATTTTTTAAAATTTTAACATTTAGTGATTGTTTCCTCCCAGATGTACCTTCTGCAGTTAACATTGAGTAAATCCAGCCCCAAGGTAACAAGCTATAGCAAAAGTGCAGATATGTATAATTTGCCCCACATAATGGATTTTAAATGCTTGCAATCAATTAACAATACCTAAAACCTGGGTGATTTTTCAAGCAACTTAGGATTTCCACCTCCTTTTGAAAAATCAAAAGACCCAGCAGCACTCAGCTGCATACCCACACAGCAACAGTGAGGGTTTCCTAAGTAGTAGTCACTTACTGTAGAAGATACATTCACTCCCTGGCTAGCCATTGTCTCTACCTAGTTCTCTTGATTCATTTGTATTACCTGCCTGGCCCCTGACACATCCAATCCTTCTTCCACAGGAGGAAATTCAAAATGTTTTTATACCCCTAATTCTCTCATCTTTATAGGAAATATCCCTCTTCCTGTAATCATAGTTCACATTGCCTCATTTTCAGACCTTTATCATTCTGGTTTTCCTCTACTACAATTTCAGAATTTGTGCATGTGGTAGAAGTGAACTGATGGGGATAGAGCAGCTGAATTTATGTCTCTCTTTGGACTGTGAGAGGTTGCCTTATGACTATATGACTCCATAAATTGGCTAGGGTCATGCACATTTTTCACTAGAATTAAGGTCAGCGATACCAAAACACCCTTCAAAAGAGATTTCTGAAGGCAATGGGAAATTTGATATTCTAATTCTACATTCTAACAAAATTGTTCCAAAGTTGTAGTTCCTAAAGTGTGATCCCCAGACAAGCATGAGCTGAAAACTTGTAAATACAAATTACCAGGCCCAACATTAGACCTACGGAATCAGAACCCTGTAATTTAACAAGTCCTCAGGTGATTCCAGTACATGCTAAAGTTTGAGAACCACTGTTCTAGACTGTAGTTTTGTAAAAGCTCTGACTAACAAAATGCAAGATTTGAACCCAACTTCAGCATAATCCCTGACTTCAAACATATATCCTCCTTTTCAATATGTTTTATTTCCTCCTTGCCAGCAGTCATTGCTTTCTTGGTTAAATATTCATGAACCTATCTAATATATCCATTCTGGAAATACAGGAAAAATTGATGTCAGCTTAAATATTCATGACATACTGCTTAAAAGTTCTAACTACCTTAAATTTTGAGATAGTCTCCCAACTTTAATCTTCTCACATCTCTCTTGTTCTCTAGAAATTTTCAAAGATAACAAAAAAACTGTTCTTTTGCCAGTAAACCTCTATTTCATCTAGGCCTAGTGACAGTCATTTTAAATGGATGGGCACTCTTGGAGTATCTCTTTACCTTTCTTGGAATTCACAACTTTATTAATCATGTTTACTTTACCATCTTCAGTTTTAGAACGGTTATCCCTGATTTGGAACCATGCTTCCCAAACTTTATACATCATGTCACATGTAGAAAATTATATTTTAACAGTACACTGGAATAAACAGATATGACCAAGGTGACTAACTAGGGTCTAAAGACTTCAGCCACCCTGGACCTTACCTGTTTGATTCTAGGATGAAAGGACCAAAATTTCTGAACCCTCACAGTACATCAAGGTACACTAATGTTGCAGGGCATGTCAGGAGTCAAACTTTGATTTATAAGGTGGAAGCTCAGCCAAAATTAATAAATTATGCCAAAGTCTATCTCTTCTTCTGTGTAACAAGCTTTGCTTTGGCTCATTCTGTGCTTTAGTTGTGTATTCTCACAGCCGCAAGAAATAACTCTCTATATACATTCTTGATTACCAATGACAACCTTCAGATATACATGCATGTACACATACTTTTGCCTTTTAAAATTTGATCTTAATTGAGAATCACCTATGAAACTCTATGATTTATTTAGGTATTTTTGCATTTTCTTCCTTTACAAGATCATCAAGTTGTTATAATTTCACTTTTAAAACTACTGTATTTGATCATCTATATTTTCTTTTAGTATTTTTGACCGTAAAATGATACCTATCCTTTTCCTAATTTTTTAGATTAAGTTTCCTAATATTCAGAGAATATCTAGCATGCTCAGTAGGTCCTCCCCTCCAAAATTATATTGACTCTCTTCCAAGTTTCTGAGACTCCCATATTAGTTTCCTATTGCTGCCATAACAAATTACCACAAACATAGAGGCTTAAAGCAATACATTTTTATTATTTTATAGTTCTTAAAATCAGAAGTCCAAAATGGGTGTCACAAGACTAAAATCAAGGTGCCTGACAGGGTTGCATTCCTTCTAAAATGCTAGGAGAGATTATTTTCTTAAATTTTTCAGCTTCTGGCTGGGTGTGATGGCTCAAGGTTGTAATCTAAGCATTTTGAGGGGCCTGGTGAGGGGAATCCCCGAGCCACGGGTTCAAGAACAGCCTGGGCCACTTGGCAAGACCTCATCTCTACGATAAATTAAAAAATTAGCCAGACATGGTAGCGCACACCTGTAGTTCTGGCTACTTGGAAGGCTGAGGTGGAAGGATCGCCTGAGCCCAGCAGGTCGATACCGGGGTGGTCATGTGTGTGCCACTGTACTCCAACCTAAGCAACGGAGTGAGACTCCAACTCAAAAAAAAAAAACAGCTTCTAGATACTTCCTACATTTCTTGGTGTGTGACCCCCAGACAACTATCTCATTACTCCTACCACTGCATTCTACCTCTCTTACCCCCCCTCTTTCAATGATAAGAAAACTTGTGATTACGTTGGACCTACCCAGATATTTCAGGATAATTTCTCCAACTCAAGGTTCATGCCTTAATCATATCTGCAGCGTCCCTTGTGCCATATAAGGCAACTATTTACAGGTTTTCCATATTAGGACACAGGCATCTTTGGTGGAGCCTTTTTTTTCCTTCCGTACATGTTATTAACAAGTTCTTGCCTATCGATCTGAATTAAATTCAAAGTAATGATATTCATCATTGTCTCTATTACATTCTTTACAATAAAATTGTCACTGAATATTAGGAAACTTGATCTAAAAAACTCCCAAGCAAGAGGGGACCTGAAAGAGGGTTGCCAATCTGGGGCCGAAATTAAGTCCTTCTATACTTCCAGAATTGAGCTGACTGGCTGACATTAGCAGTGAGCTAATCAGTGGACACGAGCTGTGCTGATTGGTCAGTCTAAACACCAATCAGCTAGATATATGGGCCTATCAGTAAACCGATTGGTTGACATTTAGCACCAACCAGCTGGAAGTATTGTGATGTGTTTTTCAATTTCTGGGAGTGTTTGTGCTCTAGTCCGAGGGGCTTGCTGGGAGTTTGTTACTTTGTTACCGGGACCTGCCCTGACTGCCTGCCTATTTGTTTTCTAATTACCTCCTCTCTCACAGATACTGAAACTTAAGCTCAGGTATTCTGAGACTGGTATTCGTGCCTTCAAAGCAACACATAGGCTTATGAGATTAGCAATTCATAGTATTTATTAAGAAAAATATTTCTTTTGCTCTAAAGTAATCTCATCCAAATTCACTCCAATGCACTTCAACTTTTAAATTGGTGGGTTTCCATACAAGTATATACTTATTACATGCAGTGCTACCCCTCCCACACCTTCTTTTAGATAAATCTTATGTACATGGTAAGATTTCTGTTTTAATTCTGAATCTCATTCCACTAAGACTTGGTAAAACATATCAAATGTTTAACAATAATCATTTATTTTTCAATTTTTCAATTTATTATTACTACGCTGTGTACTATTGTATAGAAATTTGGAATGATGAAAAACGTATAGCATCTCCCTTTTATTTTACTTGCACACAGTAAATATTCAATAAATATTAGTTCCCTCTCTTCTTCTCATCCCTATTAGAAAGTAACCAACCACATTAGTATGTCTCTTTTTCCTGAATTTATAACAAAACTATAAGTATCCCTAATTGTACTTTGAAGCATAGAATGGTCATTCCTTTCAGAATATCCACTTGTACTTCACAACTGGAGCCTTTACTAAACTTACATAATGTTATGATTTAAATAGTCTTAATAAGCTATTTAAACCATCCAAATAATGTTTGAATTCTTACTGAAGTATTTCAAGCAAGTAATAATCCAAACTTTGAAAATTTTATTATTTGCCAGGTGCGGTGACTCATGTCTGTAATCCCAGCACTTTGGGAGGCTGAGGCAGGAGGATCGTTTGAGCCTGGACAACACAACAAGATCCTGTCTCTGTCTCTACAAAAAATAATTAACAGCGTGAGCCTCAGACTTGGGAGACTGAGATGGGGGGAATCACTGGAGCCTAGGAGTTTAAGTCTACAGTGAGCTATGATCCTGCCACTGCACTCTAGCCTGGGCAACAGAGTAAGACCAAAAATATTTTCACTATTCCTTCTCTTTCCCAACCAAGAAATTGTTCCATCCTTGAATACTGCTGACTGGAAAAAAATAAATTACTTATAAGTGGGAACTAAACTAAGGATCTGCAAGGCATAGAGAATTATATAGTGGACACGAAACTCAGAACGGGGAGGGGAGAAAGAGTGGAGAGATGAAAAATCACCTATCGGGTACAATGTACACAGATGGGTGTGTCTGGGCTTCCAGCTGGCCCTCTCTTCCCCGATAGTGGATCAGTGTGTTGCCACCCTCTCTCCTCCTTCCCTCCCTCTCTTAACCGTGTCCAGCATCTGCCAATCCCACCCTTGTGCTTGTGTGGTCAGTGATCAGGGCCTACTTATGAGTGAGAACATGTGTTATTCAGTTCTTTGTTCATGTGACAGTTCACTTAGTATGATGGTCACCTGCTGCATCCATATTGCTGCGAAGGCCATGATTTTGTTCTTCTTTATGACTGCATAATATTACATTGTGTATATTACCACATTTTCTTTATCCAGTTCGCTTTCAATGGGCATCTGGGTTGGTTTCATGTTTTTACTATTATGACTAGTGCTGCAATAAACATACATGTGCAGATGTCTTTTTGGTAGAGTCATTTATGTTCCTCTGGGTATGTACCCAGAAGAGAGATGGCTAGATCATATAGAAGCTCGATTTTTAGTTCTTTAAGAAGTCACCACGCTGCTTCCCACAAAGGCTGAACTAGTTTACATTCCCACCAGCAATGTAGAAGTGTTCCCTTTTCTCCACAACCATACCAATACCTGTTGTTTTTTTGAATTTTTAATGAAAGCCATCCTCACCAGTGGTATCTCATTGTAGTTTTGATTTGCATTTCTCTGATGATTAGTGAGGCTGAGCATTTTTTCATGTGTTTGTTGGCTGCTTTCATGTCTTCCTTTAAGAAGTGTCTGTTCATGTCCTTTGTCCACTTTATAACGGGGTTGTTTGGGGTTTTTTTTTTTTTTTTTTTCCTTTCAATCCATTTGAGTTCCTTAGATCCCAGATATAAGGCCTTTGTCAGATGCATAACTGACAAATATTTTTTCCCATTCCATGGGTTGCCTTTAAAAAAAGAAGTACCACTAAAGAATGAATCTGGCTGCTGGATGGAGAACAGGCTATGAGCAGGGGAAAGAGTTGAAATAGAGATATAGATTAAGAAGCTATTACAGTAGTCAAAGATAATGGTATTTGACTATGGCTGTGAAGTAGTATGAATTCAAAGTTTCTTGCTTAGCAGTTGAATGAAGAGTAATGCTAAGTTACTAAAATGGGGAATATAATGGAGTATCACATTAGGAAGGCATGAAATAAAGAGTTTTGTTTCAGGTTTGTTTGGTTTTTTTTCTTTAATTTTGGATACTCATTAGAAATCCAAGTAGAAATGGTAAGTAAACCACAGACTATATATAACTATAGCTCAGAGAAGTTAAGGCTACAGATAAAATTTTGAATTATCAGCATAAAGATGGCATTAAAATAATAAGTTTGGATGAGTTCACTTAGAAAGGTTAACCAGAGAAAATAACAAAGTTCAAGGACTGATCCTTGGTGCATTTCATCTAGAAGGCATGGAATGAAGAGGGTACTGCAAGGAGATTTAGAAGGGGCAACCAGGAGAGTGAAGTGAATAGTGGACTATGTTAAATGATGCTGAAATTTTAAATGAGTCAAGAACTAAGAACTTTTTATTTAATTTGGCAGTCTGGACACCACTGATGACCTAGGTAAGAGTCATTTTAATGAACTCATTGAAACACAAAGTCAGCTCAAAGTGAATTCAATAAAGAAATGGTAGGAAGTGGTGTAGAGATCATTAGTGTAGATAATTCTTTCAAGGAATTTGCCTGTAAAGAACACCAGAAGAATTAGGTGGCAGTTGAAGAGAAATGTGAGGTCAAGGAAAGTTTTTTTCAATATTGGTGTTATATAGTATATTTGTGTGCTGGTAGAAATGATTCAACTGTGACAGAAATATGATAATACTGGAGACAGAGACTTTGCTGGAGCAAAGTCCTTGGAAGGGAAGAAAAGATGTGATCGAAAGTACAAGTGGAGGGTTTGGCCTTAGATGAAGCAGAATATCCATTATCAGAGTAGGCAGAGTTTACAAGCCAGATGCATACTGGTAGATTAACTGAGCAATGGGATGGAGTGAAAGTTCTCTTCTGATTACTTCTATTTTTATTAAAATAATTAAAGGACATAACATGGATTTAATATACGCAATACGCAGCCATTTTAATATTGCCTAAATCTCTTGTTTTTCTCTCCTCTAATCACTAGACAGAACCGGTTTCTCTGAGGTAGCTATTGATAATTATTTTACAAGCCCCCTCCCCAGCTTGTTTTGTACTAATTAGCTTTTCTATTTCAAGTATTTGCCTCCACCCATAAGACCCAGCAGCCCTTCATGGCCTTTGTGACACAGAAAGAACCCCATTACCATTGCAGTAATCTTATAGCTAGCCCATTCATCTGCCTGCTGCCCATCACCTGACATCAGTACCTGTGTTTGCCTGTCTTTTCCATGATGGTATAAAGCAGACCACCACCCAACCACCTTAACAACCTGCCCCCATCAAGAGGAATGTTTAAAAGCATTCAACCATGAGCAGCCAGCCGCCATTGCTTTACTAAACTCTGATGTGGCCATGTGCTCTTTGAGCTACGGCCGCCACCATGTTTTCTAAGTTTTGACCCCTCCCCTCCCCTGGAGAGGTGAATCTCCTCTCTCTTCTCTCTCTCTAATTTACTTTCTAAATAAATCCTATTTTCCAGTCTAACTTCCCTGCAATTCCTTGCATCTTTCTTGAGGCACCAGATCACACACCAAACATCCATACCCTTGGAGTGTCTGACCTAACATTCTGGAGGCCCCAGTGGGAGTGTGGCCTAACATAATAAATAAGTCTTTAGCTGAGGCTAGGGAAGTAGATGGAGTTATTAGAGAATTGAATAAAACCATTGTAAAATAATCATCATAGAGAGTAAACAAGTAATTAGACTATGGAAAATGTAGTAGAATTGCCTATTTGAGGCTGTAGTCACAATTGTAAGGTAAGACCATCTATACGATTGTGTGTTTTCCTCCATCTGCTTAGGCATACACCCAAAATGAGCATAGCATTGGACAGAACCAAGATTGGGGTTTTCCTGGAAAAACCCCCAGTGGAAGGACAGATGGACACAAGTAGAAGATGTACACAGAGAAATGACTGTAAACTTAGACCTCGAACTAAGTTGAATAAGGGAGAAAATAAGAACATAAGGAGAATAATGGGTAGCAAGAGGGTGATAGAATCAATGGATTGGAGTTTCAGATAGGTTTGAAAACCTGTTGAAGTGGGAGTACTAGAAGAAATAACAGAAAAGGTTCAAGCAAATGGAATACTTGAACCTACGAGTGTGTGCAGATTGCTGTTATTGGTAATGACAAGGTCTGGGGTATGTTGCAGGAGTGACTGAGGTAGGGTAGAAGACAAGATCACTAGAGAAGAGGTCAAAGGACTGAGATCAGTTTATTGAATGGTCATCTGTGTAGATGATTACAAATGCCAAGGAAGGAGGGTAAGTGGCTGAGAGGACAGTTGAAGATAAACAAAGAAGGACTGCAGGTAAATATTCTATTATAATTTTTTCAAAGGATAAGGATTTTTACAAAGGAAGAAATAGAAAGTATCTGAATCATCAATTGTTTAAAAAAGAAAGAAAGAAAAGAAAACAAGGATACTTACCAAAACTTGAGGTCCAGCATAGGGAGAAAAACCTACACTGCTTAGCAGGGAAGTAAATTAGGTAATTTACAGAAAAATGGCAGAGGTCATAAGGGATTCTACTTGCAAAATGCTAGCAGGAAGCATAATGAAAAGTTTGCCAGGTTCAAGAAGCATAAGAACTTGACTAAGGAAATACCAAGCCTTATAGGACAGAAGAGTTCATATGGATGAACTGAAGTTTCAAAAATGTGAATACTGACGTGAACAGGCACATATGGTTTAATGGAATTAGACTGGTTGGTCTTTTTTGAAAGTGAGATGGGTAGATGCTGATATCTAATTGTAACTTCCTTTGAGGGTCTAGTTTCTGCAGTTTGTGGTGAAAGGCAGAATGAGGTTCCCAGTAGGAGCATGCAAGCTCTGTTGGTTCCCTTTCCTCCTGCTGTGAGGAGTGTTGACTCTCAGACAGAAAATCACATTACATTGAATTTTTATTGCATTTACTGGCATCACCCTAAAGTTTTTTAAAGAAGTTTCCTTAAATTTCTAAGATAAAAGTCATCATATTTTACTATATTATAAGTATCTCATTGGAGAGAATCATTACTCTTATGAACATTTTTATCTCATACTACAGCAAGTATGAGATTTTACACACCTTAGGTTATTGGCTGCTGACTGATTACTTTTAGTAGGGAGACTGTGACCTTTCAGTAGTGAAGACATATCACTTTGCTCCTTTGGAATGGAAAGAATAGAATGAGAAGGAAAACGTGTCAGCAAAATCAAAGAATATCAAAAAGTCATCTCTTCCCTACACCGGTGAAAAATGTCTATATGATTTAACAAGCAACTCCTTTAAAGATGCGTCTTCCGCCGGGCTCGGTGGCTCAGCCTGTAATCCCGCGCCTTTGGGAGGCTGAGGTGAGTGAATTGCCTGAGCCCGTGGGTTCGAGACCCGCCTGGGCAGCGAGACCTCATCTCTACAATAAATCAAAAAATCAGCCGGGCATGGTAGCGCGCGCCTGTAGTTCCGGCTACTCGGAAGGCTGAGGCGGAAGGATCACCGGAGCCCAGCAGGTCGAGGCTGTGGTGGCTGGGAGCGGCCACTGCACTCCAGTCTGGGCGAAAGAGTGAGACTCCAACTCAAAAAAAAAAAAAAAAAAAAAAAAAAAAGATGCGTCCTCCATAGAAGTGTTGCGGTCCCACCTGGGCTGCACTGCCAGCCTGGGACCCATGTGGAGTCCAAAGAGGAGTCCAAGGACACAATGACACCCTGAGACCCACATGGTGACCTAGGACTATGGCACCCTGGAACTCGGGGGTGCCTGACAGCGGCGGAGCCCCACGGAGTGGTACAGTTCTCAGCTCTTGCTTGGAGAATTCCCTTCCTGGTCAGGAAAGGTTGCAGCTCTGTTGTCTTGATGAATCCCAAGTTCTTGTCTCACAACTGCTAGGATTAAGAATCTAGGACACCAAAGGGCAAGCAAGTCAACATTTATTCAGGAAGTAAGTGTTAGCAACTCTCACAGCCAGAGGGGAACCCAAGAGGGGGGACTCAGTGGGTTGCCCCAAGCGAGTTTTTGGGCTCCCAAACGGGTGGCCAAGATAGGGCCGCTGAGGGGCCAAGATAGGGCCGATATAGGGGTTTATATTGCACTCAGGGGTGTGCTGATTGGTTGGTAGTAGGGACTGAAAACACACTAATCTAACCGGTCAGTAGTACGGACTAAAAAAGTGGCATGGTAGTGTGAATGGTCGATGGGGAGAGGACTGGAAAGGGCCAATTAGGAAAAGATGTGCAAAAAATAGAACAAGCAAGCAAAAAGGGAATGGATGTAGCCTTTGTCCGGATCCTGCAGCTTGCAGCTGTTTCTCCAGGTAAAATGGAGTCTCACCAGAGACCGGCCCAATCTGCCTAACCAGCTTCTTGCTTACTCCTCTCTTGGAAGGTGAGGTTAGCCAGTTATTCATTACTTAAAGCTATTGCTCTTTTTTAATGTGCAGCATCCAAGTGAAGTAATGGAGTAAACACAGATTTGGCACCAGAAGACTGACTTTAAACACTGATTCAGGTGCAAACCTGACGTGAAAACCATTTAACACCAAGTCCAGTGTTTCTATAGTTCTCCCTGCCTCACGGGAGTGTTGCAAAGATCAAATAAAATATGAGTGTGAAAGAGCTTTGCAAACCCTAAAGTGCTATGCAAGTATAAATCATTGCTTTCATTTATTCTATGGAGGAAATAGAAACATGCAATTTTGAAACGGGAGAGACTTTGCATCCAGGGAGGAAAAGCCTGAGTGGGACTCCTAAGAGGCAGTGTGTGTACAGTCAGAAGGAAGTCGTGGGCCAGGGAGAAAGGCCATCAAGAGGTGAGGGAAAGTACAGAAGCTGTGATATAAAAAGGTCAAAATTAATTGCTCAACCTTGCATTTGATCAGTAATTGCCCTATGATCCATGGAACATTATTTTCTGCATTGTATGCCATGTTATTATGTTAAAGTATCTCAGTTCCAAAAGTACAAAGAATGAGTATGGCCAGAATATCCCTCTTCCTAATGTCTACCATGATTTCCAAGGCTGTTATAGTGACAGTAGAAGCCCCGTATTGACCAAGTAGCAGCAGTGGTAAGTCTGGAAGCTCCAGGTTTCTCAGTGCATCCAAGTCTGGTCTCTGATTGAAGATAATGACTCCAACAGAAAACTAGGGAAAAGGAGTCCAAGGCACAAAGCCTGGGGAGTAAGCATGTTGGGTGACTTTGACATGTTCCCTCTATTGCCTTCTTCTCTTATGCACACTGTTGCATGAGGGGTTGGCTGTAAGGTCTATTTCCACCTCCATACTCTCTATGTAAGATATTGTAACCATTCCACAAAATTATTCAGTCTTGAAATCCAAACTCAAAGTGTAATCTCCATTTTCCTCTCTTTTGGAATCTTTTTAGACCACCAGGCTCATACATCAGAGGAAATGAAAGAAGAATCAAAGCAAGAGGTTTTAAATTTTTACTGTTATCCAAATTAATGAATACCTGAAGCCTAAAATGTTGGCTGGTAGTTGGTGATAGGTTGGGTTTTTTGTTCTTGTTATTTTTGTTTTTTTATTTTTATTTTTTGTTTGAATTGCATATTACATAATTATATTACTATAGGTAACACACTAAGTGCTACATGCTTCGCAAAGATTTCAAGAGTTCTAAAAAATTTTAACCTTATTGTTTATGTTTTGTGGATGGGAAAACTGAAGACCTAACTTAAATGAGTTGCCCAAATATGCACATCTAAGACATTGGAATGTGCACCTAGACCATCTGACTCTAGAATCAAAGCACTTAATCTCTCGGTCAGAGAGTTGACTAAAACCTCAACTCCTAGTCTACCTATTCCCTCAGCTCTGCATTTCCATATGGATTAAATAAGAAAACAGGAAAGCCCATCACTTAATACTTAGCACATAGTAGGCAATCACTAAATAGTACTTCACTTAATCACATGTGAATACATCCTAAAGATTTAGATGTTGAAGTATTGTTTTCTCATCAAATTCTTATTGGTGATTGCAAAGTCTGTAACTTCATTCCCCATGGAATGAACTTTTCCTAACTAGTGACTAGGGCAAGCTGATGCCATTGCTTTTACGTTCCCAAGATCATAAAGCCTATATAATTCAGGTAGAAAAACACCAATGCTAAAGCTGCCAGTGCCAGCTGCTTTCTTTCTTTATGGATTCCCCTTCAGTTCTTGAAGATGGAATTATTCCATCTGAAACTAACCGTACAAAATTTGCACCTAAAGAGTGTGCTGTTAAGAAAACAGGATGCTTCAGCTACACTGGCTTTCTGAATAATTAGATCAAGTTATTTGTTAGAAGTGCCTTGATAAACTAGCATGACTTGTGAAAGTGGTTGATTGTGGCTTTTAATCCTTTCTACTCATCACTACAATCTGGAAAAGTGGGAAAAAATGCCATTTCTATACCACATCTTCAGTTAACTGGAAATCAATCCTAGAAAATTTTACCGTGGAGTTACATGCTTTGACATATTGAAAAATGATAATAATATAGATACAAAGGTGTAATTTTTGCAGAAATCCTGAAATAGTACCTCTTACCAGAAAATATCAACAAATACACCTACTGTAACATCACCAGAACTGTGAACAAGACCCAAAGGAACTGTGAGTGCTCTCATCTTTCATTTTAAAAAAAATTAAGGTAAATGGAGTTATTTGATTTGTCCAACTTCAAATAAATTGTTCTTTCTACTGAAAGATTATACTCCTGATATTGAAACCACAGGTCCGATACATCAGTTACTTTTGGATATACTGAAACCATCAGAAACAACTCAGGGTGAGTTTTATAGTTATTTCAGTTTTACTCTGTTTTTGCTGTTAATCATTTCCCCCTATTTTCCTGAAATGTATGTAATAAACACTAGGTTTGGTTTTCTTTTTGTTCTCCATAGCCTTGACATAGACTATCACAAAATTTCTATTGCAGTTGAACATAGCTCCATTTTTCAAAGCATGTTTTTCTATGATTCCACAGAAATGGAAAAAATGGTGATGAAAGAAAAGGGTTAGTTAAAATATACATATATCCCTATAATATGAGGACGGAATAGAAGTCTTCATTTCAGACACAGTACTGAATCTGCACACCCTTTCTGGTCTGTACAGGTGAAATTTCCCATACTGATTTTAAAATAAACCCTTGACTCCATTGTTGGTCAGTTCTCCAGGTTTCAACTTTGCAGCCATGGAAGCAGACATAAATTAGTAACACTTAAAACAGTTTTTTGGGAAAAAAAACCTTAAGCAAATACTCTACAAAAAAAACTCTAAACAGTAAAATTAATCGATAGCTACATCATCGCGGTTTTTCTGTAAATGTTAATCCAAGTACCAGACACAGTGAGTTTAATTTTTAAATGTTAGCTGAAAGACTGACTTCTCCTGACGCAAATATATCTTCTTTGCCACTGATCTACTTTGCAAGTTCCTTGATTTGACACTATCATTAGTCTTTCCTCTGATAGAGACAGCAAAAAGGGCCATTATCTGCAGATGACTAACATCATGGGGTATAGGAAATATCTGAGGACAAAGAGAGAACTAGGAGCAAAAAAGAAGCTTTCTCTAGCCTTTTTTATAAGCGGTGATGGTTGATTCATTCATCTATCAGCGAGCCTAATCTTGAGGGATGATATAAAGCACCAGTAGTAATCCTTGATAGGAAGGAGGTAGCGTAGAATGATGGGGCCCAAGCATTCAAGAGAGACAGCTCCCTTGGGTGGGCCACCCCTGGAAGGCTGTGCATGAAGTCAGTGGCATGGAGGAGGCAAGCCGGAGCAGAGAGGCTCCCCAGAGATGCCACACACATACAATCTGACTCAGAAGACCAAGGGAAGAAAGAGGGAGGAAGGTCACTTAGACACATTCTACTTGACTCCCCAATTAACAGCCACTACAAAAATTCAGATCAGAGTGGAGGTAGAGTGGGGAGAGTCCTGACCAGAAGTCAGGAGACTTGAGCTCTAAACTCACCTGTGACTCCAATTCTAAACTTAGATCATTTGTTTTGCCGCTCTGTGCCTCATTTTGTCTAGTTGTAAAATGAAAACAAATAATAATTATGCAAACTCTCAAGTCCTTTTAAGGGCCAAAATCCTATAATTTTACATAATGCATATACTTGTTTTTAAAACAGTGATACTTTTGTCACAGACAGTTAATTTAAAAGAAAATAAAGCACCTGCTTTTGTTTTACTCGTGGAGCAGTAAATCAGACAACAGAATGGGACTTTGAAAAGAACTGGAGGCCGGGCTCGGTGGCTCAGCCTGTAATCCCACACTTTGGGAAGCTGAGGTAAGTGAATTGCCTGAGCCCGTGGGTTCGAGACCCACCTGGGCAACTTGGCGAGACCTCATCTCTACAATAAATCAAAAAATCAGCCGGCGTGGTAGCCCGCGCCTGTAATTCCGGCTACTCGGAAGGCTAAGGCAGAAGGACCGCCAGAGCCCAACAGGTCGAGGCTGCGGTGGCCGGGAGCAGCCACTGCGCTCCAGTCTGGGCGACAGAGTGAGACTCCAACTCAAAAAAAAAGAAAAAAGAAAAAGAGCTGGAGTAATCCAGTGAAGACAGTAATGCTATTAGGCTGGCTTGGAGCTTGATCTCCAGCTTGAGAACGAGCAAGTCCGCCCTCAGCAGTGCAGTGGAGAAGAGGCAAGCCACACTTCACTCTCTCCAGATTTTTTAAGGCTTCCAGAGTTTTATCCTGCCTTCTGTAAAGAACTGCTCAAGCCGGGCTCGGTGGCTCAGCCTGTAATCCCGAGCCTTGGGAGGCTGAGGTGAGTGGATTGCCTGAGCCCGCAGGTTCGAGACCCACCTGGGCAACTTGGCGAGACCGCGTCTCTACAGTAAATCAAAAATTAGCCGGGCGTAGTAGCACGCGCCTGTAGTTCCAGCTACTTGGAAGGCTGAGCGGAAGGATCGCCGGAACCCAGCAGTTCGAGGCTGCGGTGGCCGGGAGCGGCCACTGCACTCCAGTCTGGGCGACAGAGTGAGATTCCAACTCAAAAAAAAAAAAAAAAAAGAACTGCTCAAAAAAATCACAGCCACAGCCACATTTCAATTGTCCAGTAGCTTGGTAAAAAGCTGCTGCCCTTCTAAAGTCATATCATGGAAATGACGGTCTCAGAGCACCGTGTTAAAGCCAACAGGGGAGTCAGTAGTTTACTGAAAAGTGTAGTCAGCTGGACAATAAAGAAAACTATGTTCGAGGCCCAGATTTGTGTAGCTATGAACAAATTACTTATTTAGAGCCAGAAAAGCCTTAATTTTTTTTCCCGTAAAAATGTATAATCTAAATCTAAGCTTTGATACCTTAGTACAGTACGGGAGAAAAACTTGTTTGGTCTCTGCCTCTCTCTCTTCAAAGTCATTTCATATCTCTTAGTGAATCAGAATTCTCTATTCTATTTTTCCAAAAGTGTGTGATTAGCACCTACTATGTGTACAGCATGATTTAAAATGTTGAATGGGGATTTCAAAATGAAACACACAATATTTGAACATAGATTCTAAATGGAGAGAAAAATCATAACACACAAGAAACTAAGTGCCCAAATGATTGGTGCAGCTACTAAATGTTATATTTGGATTTTTTTTTCCTAATTCTTGACAGGAGGAACCAACAAAAAGAATGGAAGAGGCTGTCCTACTTAATCGAACTTCTTTAGTGGCATATTTTTGGCTTAGAGGTTTATCTGTAAATCAAAAGGTACAGATGGCTATGTTTTCGATGTTCCTCATTTTCTATGTCCTGACATTGATTGGGAACATCCTCATTGTCATAACGATTACCTATAACCATCGGCTCCATACACCCATGTATTTCTTCCTCAGCAACCTGTCTGTTATTGATGTCTGCCACTCCACTGTCACTGTCCCCAAGATGCTGATAGACACCTGGTCAGAAAAAAAGCTCATCTCTTTTGATGCCTGTGTGACCCAGATGTTCTTCCTGCACCTCTTTGCCTGCACAGAGATCTTCCTCCTCACCGTCATGGCCTATGATAGGTATGTGGCCATTTGTAAACCCCTGCAATACATGATAGTGATGAACTGGAAGGTATGTGTGCTGCTGGCTGTGGCCCTCTGGACAGGGGGGACCATCCACTCTATCGCTCTGACTTCCCTCACCATCAAGCTGCCCTACTGTGGTCCTGATGAGATTGACAACTTCTTCTGTGATGTACCACAGGTGATCAAACTGGCCTGCACCGATACCCACATCATTGAGATTCTCATTGTCTCCAACAGTGGGGTGATCTCTGTGGTCTGTTTTGTGGTCCTGGTGGTGTCCTACGCCGTCATCCTGGTGAATCTGAGGCAGCAGATCTCTGAGGGCAGGCGGAAAGCCCTGTCCACGTGTGCAGCTCACCTCACGGTAGTCACCCTCTTCCTGGGACACTGCATCTTCATCTATTCCCGCCCATCCACCAGCCTGCCAGAGGACAAGGTGGTGTCTGTGTTTTTCACTGCTGTCACCCCTCTGCTGAATCCCATTATCTATACCCTTAGGAATGAAGACATGAAGAGTGCCTTGAACAAGTTAGTGGGAAGGAAGGAGAAGAAAGAGGAAAAATGAAAATGTCTAAGTCCTTAAGATGCTTGGTGCTCCAAATCAAAGAAATGCCTTTCAAAGAATAATTTGCACACTATATTCATCAGATTATAAGACATAAAATTATTCTTGGCCCAATATCTGACAATCATGGCAATAGCTATGATTGTTAATATCTTCCATGTGCTGAAAATTGTTCTAGGCACTATGTATTTACTTAATTCTCCCAATAACACTGAGAGGTAGGTATTATTATGCTTGTTTATACATGAAAAAAAAGCTCAAATAATATATGTAAAGTCACTCTTCTAGGATATGATGAAGGCAGGATGTGAACCCAGGTGTATCAACACAAACTCAAGCTGTTTTCATTACATTATTCTGCCTCTCTCTGCTTAGAATGATGATCAAGGTCTAAACCAACCTTCAGATTTCTGGGCAACCCTTGCCTACATACATCATTCAATCAGATTCTTGTGTAAACAACATAAAAGATACTGGTAAATTAAACAAATTGAGTTTCCATATGACTGATGGCTGAGAAGGGAGAGTTTGAACTACTGAAGTTATTGACTCTCTCAAGTATCCAGGCAAAACTTGCCATCAGAACAATAAAACAGGAATGTCTTATTATCCATTCATTTGACACATATATACTGAGCACCTATTATGTGCTAGGTATTAGGTTTATAGACACAAATAAGATACATATATAGCCCCTCATTCATGGAGTTTAGAGTGTAGTGAATATAGAAAACAAAAATATGAACAAATACATTTTAACTGTGATACATGCTGTAGAAGAATAGAGCAATGTGCTATTAGAGAATATGGAAGAGACCACATTTAGACTGAATGGTCAAGGAGGGTCTTTCAGAGAAAGTTACGTTTAAGCTAAGATGTGAAAGATGAAAAGGATCTAACCATGATAAAAGAGCGATTATGACTATTCTAGGCAGAGGAAATGACAGGTGAAAAGACCTATGCTAGGAAAGACCTTGGCTTGTTCCAAGAAGTGAGTGGTCATTGTGATTACAGCTTAAAGTGTAAGACAGAGAGTGGTAGTGGCAAGAGAGTAATATTGAAGAGGTGAAAAGAAATCTTCTAAGTTTTCTCGAGAAGTCTAGAATCTTTTTTTTTTTTTTTTGAGTTGGAGTCTCATTCTGTTGCCCAGGCTGGAGTGCAGTGGCACATTCACGGCCACCCCAGAGTCAACCTGCTGGGCTCCGGTGATCTTTCTGCCTCAGTCTTCCAAGTAGCAGGACTATAGGCTACCATATATGCGCTACCATGCCTGGCTAATTTTTTATTTTATTGTAGAGACGAGGTCTCGCCAAGTTTCCCGGGCTGGTCTCGAACCCGTGGGCTCAGGCAATCCACTCACCTCAGCCTCCCAAAGTGCTGGGATCACAGGCTGAGCCACCAAGCCCAGCCTAGACACTTTTTCAGTACAATGAAAAGCCACCAGAATGGTTTAAGCACAGAAGTGGCATAAAATAATTTATGAATAACTTTATTTTCATTATTATGCAGAAAATTTGTTCAATTAAGCACTTATTGCTAAACACTTAATGGTCGCCAAATATTGCTCTAAGAGCTGGTAGAAAATACCAAGTTGGGACAATCCCTTTGGCTCCCCTCCCGTTGTGGGAGCTTTTCTGTCCTCTCAACAAATCCTGTTTTAGAAAAAAAAGAAGAAAGAAAGAAAATACCAAGTTGAATACGACATGATCTATAACCCAACATCTTGAGTCTAGTTGTGGGGGCACATATTATGACAGAGTGGCATGTGTTGAGTGGGCAGAGAAACCAGGGAATCTGAAGAGGATATTCCAGGCAGTATCTCATATGCATTTATACAAAAGAGCATGACACATTGGGAATCGATAGTTCACTCTGACTCTATCAATGAGAAAGTTAGGCTTAAATGCAGCTGGGACTTCCCAGGCAATCGGTGAGGGTATGATTAATAACTCTGTGATAAACAAGAGCCTTATCATATTTTTTATTAGGAAAATTATTAATTTTGCCAGGAAATGTGCTGGGAAGGAAACTTAAGTGAAACAAGCCATTTCAGTTATACAGAAGCATGATTATGAAGGCATTAGGTAGGGTTTTCTGGGTATCATATATTAACTTCCAACAGACTAATCAAATATTTAATAGAGTAGTTTATTTCCCAAAGATAACTCCCTGAACAGTGTAAAACTATATTTATTTGAACTGGTTGGCCGTATTGCTGAGTCAAATTTGAGAATTATAGAATTTGTACAAAATGCTCTTTTACTATAAGCAATGGCAGACAAAAGGAGAAACATCTTTCCAAAGAGCCCAAATGGGACCTCTTGTGCAGGAATAGGCCCTACAATGTGACAGACAAAACAGTGCTGCATGGCAGTCATTAAGGTTCTAGCCAGTGAGCTGTAACAGAAGAAGAAAGACAAGTCTGCTTATTTTGTTCATACCAGCGAGCAAAATTTCTAGTAGTACCCATTTTCAATCACATTAATCTTCACAACTCTCTGGAGAGGTAAACAAAGAACTGAGTGCCACATGTTCTCACTCATAAGTGGACTCTGTACATCAAACATAATACTGCAAGAAAGGGATTGGCAGTACCATGATACAGCCAGGGGAGGGGAGGCACATTGCATCAGTAAGGGTGCCTGATCCTAATCCAGGCAAAGTGATATCCGATGGGAGGCCCAAACTTCACTTGTATGTAAACCACTTATGCAACCAATTCTGACTTGTATCCTACATCTTTAAATTTTAAAAAGTAAAATAAATTATTTATCCTTCATTTCATAGAAAAAGCTTTTCAGACTTGGGGACAAGGTAAAAATGTGTTTAGTTACTCACTGAATAAATAGAGAATAAAGAATAAGGTGAAAATATTTTCACTCTTGGCTATGTGGTTGACTTGCTTTAAAGGGGAGAGAAGAATCATTATGTATCCATATAGAAATTTGTTCAACAACTTTGTATTCAACAATTGAATACCTCAGGTACAATCATCTTCTATCTATACAATAGAGCAGGGGTCCCCACTCCTGGACCATGGGTGGAGCTTGAACACAGATTCAAACATCCTTGTCCAGGTGAGTGGTGAGCCAGCGAAGCTTCATCTGTATTTACAGCCACTCCCCATCACTTGCATTATCAACTGAGCTCCGCCTCCTGTCAGATCAACGGGGTGGCATTGGATTCTTAAAGGAGCATGAACCTTGTTGTGAGCTGTGCATGTGGGAGGACGTTAGGCTGCATGCTATTTAGGAGAATCTAATGCTGATGATCTGAGGTGGAGCTGAGGCGGTGATATCTGTCACTGTCTCCCATCACCCTCAGACGGGACTGTCTAGTACAGGAAAACAAGTATAGGGGTCCCAAGTACAGAATTTTGCATTATGCTGAGTTATATAATTATTTTTATTATATATTACAATGTAATAACAGAAATAAAGTGCACAACACATGTAATGAACTTGAATTATCCCGAAACTCTCTCTCCACCCAGGTCCATGGAAAAATTGTCTTCCACAAAACTGGTTCCTGGTGCCAAAAAGGTTGAAGACTGCTGCAATAGAGTATTATTGCTGTGATACAAATAAACAAATGAGGCATTGTGAATTTATTTGTGCCTACCAGATACTACTGGGTGTGAATAACTATGCATATATAAGTACTTAAAGTAGAGGCATAATTAGATTATTTTCTAAGTTTTTAACATGTGTAAAAATAATGATATCTGGACTTCATAATAAATATATAAAACTCTTATTTTGACTTAAGTTTTATATGAGAATTGTAGGAGATTGGCAATATGCTACACTTGTCAATTTAAATAATGATATTTATATATTTTCATGAGCATCTCCCAGTTTATTTAATTGACTGTTTCTGATTATTTCTCCTTTTGAGTATTTTCTGTCATTTCAATCATTCATTATTAGTTAGTTAGAGTCAGTAGATCACTCACTCTACATTGTGTTAATATGTGCCTGGAGGCAAGGCTCCGTGGCTCAGTCTGTAATCCCAGCACTTCAGGAGGCCAAGGTGAGTAGATTGCCTGAGCCTGTGGGTTCAAGACCAGCCCAGGCAACTTGGAGAGACTTCATCTCTACAACAAATCAAAAATTAGCTGAGTGTGGTAGCGTACGCCTGTAGTTCCAGCTACTTGGAAGGCTGAGGTGGAAGGATCGCCCAGCCCAGCCAGTCGACGCTGGGGTGGCTGTGAGCATGCCACTGCACTCCAGCCTGGGCAATGGAGTGAGACTCTATCTCAAAAAAAAAAAATATGTGCCTGGAATGTATGGATGGCCTCGTTGTCTGGTATCAATTCTCCAGAATACTCTAAAGCATTATTTCTACAAGTTGACAGATCAGGAGAATAATGACCCAAAAGCTTCTATCAATCCTAAGTTCCTATTAGAATAAGCAAAGAAATAGCAGTATATTTTTAATGTTAAATGGACTCTATTTCACACCAGGGACAGTGATTCATACCTGTAATCCCAGCACTTTGAGAGCTCAAGACAGTAGGACTGCAGGAAGCTAGGATTTTGAGACCAGTCCAGACAACATAGAGAGATCCCCGTCTCTGCAACATTTTTAAAATTCATTTTAATTTTAAAAAGTATACCCTGTTTCATTCCTTTCTCCTCATTAAAATTGATGTTGTAACTATTTTAGATGGTAGCTCTCTGACCATCTATATGTTCATCTATATCTAATCCTACTCCTTTAAATCATAGGATAGCATGGTGGATGAGTTTTGAGAGGTAGCCACCCAAGAGGAAACCTTTCAAAAGAATCAGGTAGAAGATTCACGGCCTTTTCTGGCCCATCCTCAGAAGTTACACAGCATCACTTTTGCTACATTCTACTTATTTCAACTCAGTCACTAAGACTAGCCCACATTCAACTCAATGGGAAAATAGCAAATAATTAGTGGAGTTGTTTGAAAATCCTCAGTTTCCATCAAATATTTAATGAATAATAAAAAATATTATACAAACTCTTTCTAAAAACAAAAGAGGAGGAAGCATTTCCCAATGCATTTTATGAGGCCAACATTACTGATACCAAATCTAAACAAAGCATTACAAGAAAATAAAACTCAGACCAAGAATCCCCATGAACATAGATTCAAACATACTTAATAAAATATTAACAAATTGAATTTGATGATATGTAAAAACAGCAATCCATTATCCCACAAGGGATAATAGAAATAAAATTGCAAGAAAATGAAATTGCAAGGCATAGAGTGAGAAAAATTATTGGCAAGACATATATCAAACAAAGATCATATGTCCAGAATATATAACACAATGACAAGAGGACAAAAAAATAAAGTTTATTCCAACAGGTCAGAGTAGGATTAATATTTGAACATCAATCAATGTACTCTACTACATGTCTTATTCTGTGCTGCTACAACAACATACCATAGACTGGGTAACTTTATAAGCAAGAAAAATTTATTTCCCACAGTTCTGAAGGCTGGAAGATCCAAGCTCAAGGTGACAGTAGGCTCAGCCTGTAATCCTGCACCTTGGGAGGCTGAGGTGAGTGGATTGCCTGGGCCCATGGGTTTGAGACCCACCTAGGCAACTTGGAAAGACCTCATCTCTACAATAAATCAAAAATTAGACAGGCGTGGTAGCGCATGCCTATAGTTCCAGCTACTTGGAAGGCTGAGGCAGAAGGATCGCTGGAGCCCAGCAGGCCAAGGCTGCAGTGGCCAGGAGCAGCCACTGCACTCCAGTCTGGGGACAGAGTGAGACTCCAACTCAAAAAAAAAAAAAAAAAGCTGGGCTCAGTGGCTCAGCCTGCAATCCTGTGCCTTGGAAGGCTGAGGTGAGTGGATTGCTTGAGCCCACGGGTTCCAGACCCGCCTGGGCAACTTGGTGAGACCTCATCTCTACAACAACAACAAAAAAAAATTAGCCGGGCATGGTAGTGCGCGCCTGTGTTTCCAGCTACTCAGAAGGCTGAGGCGGAAGGATCGCCGGAACCCAGCAGGTCAAGGCTGTAGTGGCCGGGAGCAGCCACTGCACTCCAGTCTGGGCGACAGAGTGAGACTCCAACTCAAAAAAATAAATAAAGGGATATACCATGTTCATGGATCGGGAGATTGAATATTATTAAGATGTGAATTCTTTCCCAAATGGATCATCTGTAGATCTAAGGCAATCTTAATCTAAGTTCCTGCATTCTCCTTTGTATAAATAGATAGGTTATTTCAAAAATGTGGGTGGCGATGCAAAGAACCTGGAATAGCAAAACAATTTTGAAAAGTGTCAATGAGGGCTCATACCACATAACTTCAAGACGTATTATAAGCTACAATAACCAAAGCAGTGTGCTATTGGTGCAAGTACAGACACATAAGTCAATGAAACAGAATAAATAATCCAAAAATAAATTCACTCTTTAAGAGTCAATCATTTTCAACAAAGGCACCAAGATAATTCAATGGAGAAAGAATAATCTTTTCAAATGGTACTAGGTCAACCAGATATATGAAAAAAGTAACCCTCGACCTTTATTTCACACCATATATGAAAATCAAGTTCTAGATCATAGACCTAGAATCTAAAGCTAATTTATTGGAGAAAATCTTTCAGATTTTCAAAGATTTCTTAGGACTGGACAGGTGCAGTGGCTCATGCCTATAATCCCAGCACTTTGGGAGGCAGAATTGAGAGTACTGTCTGAGCCTAGGAATTCATGACTAGCCTGGGCAGCCTGGTAAGACCTCATCTCTACAATAAATCAAAAAATTAGAGGTATGGTGGCACATGTCTGTGGTTCCAGCTACTTGGAATGCTGAGGTAGAAGAATCACCTGAGCCTAGCAGGTCCAGGCTACAGTAGCCATGATCCTGCCGCTGCACTCCAACCTGGGTGACAGAGTGAGATTCCAACTAAAAAAAATTTCTTAGGACAAAAAGCATCAACCATAAAAATTTTTAAATGATTCATTGAATCAAGTTTAAAATTTCTGCTCTTCAAAATATATCTTCAAGAAAATGAAATTGTAGAGTATAGAGTGAGAAAAAATCCTAGCAAGTCATATATTCAAAAAATATCTTGTGTCCAGAATATACAACACAGTGACAAGAAGATAAAAATAATAATAAAAATAATAATAAATGAGCAAAATAGTTGAACAAGACACATTACAAAACAAGATATATGAAGGGATACTAAGCAAAAGAAAAGATGCTCAGCATCATTAGTCATTAGGGAAATGAAAATCAAAATCACATACACACTAGAATGTCTAAAATTAAAGACTGACAATACTGTCAGATGTAAAACTCTCATACTTCTGGTGAGAGTATTGAGATCATACAACCACTCTGAAAAACTGTCTTGCAATTTCTTACAAAGTCAAGAATACATTTGCCATTGCTCCAGAAACTCTACCCCTAAGTATTTGCCCAAGAGAAATAAAAATGTATCCAAAGTAGCCCATACATAAATGTTTATAGCTACTTTATTCATAATTGTCAAAAACTGGAATTGTCATCAATACACAAAAGAATAAACAAACGTGTTATATTCATACAATGAAATATTACTCAACAATAAAAAAGAAACAAACTACTGATACTCACAAAAACATGGATTAATCTCAGAAAGAGCACACAGAGTAAAAGAAGTCAAGCACAGAGTACATACTATATGATTCAAATTTTTTTCCTCCTTATTCTATTATTGAGATGTGGTGTACAAGTCAGGATTAGGTACATGAGTAGTCTATGTACAGGGGAAATTATACAGTTCAATCTTTATGAAACTCTCAGAAAGACAAATCTCATCTACAATGACAAAAATCAGATTCTTGGATGCTTGGGTAGAGAAAAAGAGATTAGCTGAGAAGGGGCTGAAGGAAACTCTTTGGGATGGTAAAAATATTCTAAATCTTGATCAAAATGGCAGAGCAATGTGGGTATATGTACACTTTTGCTGAAAAATATCAAGCTGTACAATTAAAATGGGTACATTCTATGTAATAGAAATTTTACCTTAATAGAGTTTATTTTTATTTTATTTAGTTTTTGTTTTGTTTTTGTTTTGTTTGTTTGTTTGTTTGTTTGGTTTGAGTTGGAGTCTCACTCTGTCGCCCAGACTGGAGTGCAGTAGCCGCTCCCGGCCACCACAGCCTCGACTTGCTGGGCTCTGGCAATCCTTCTGCCTCAGCCTTCCCAGTAATCGGAATTACAGGCGCGTGCTACCATGCCCAGCTGATTTTTTGATTTATTGTATAGATGAGGTCTCGCTGCCCAGGCGGGTCTCGAACCCGCAGGCTCAGGCAATCCACTCAACTCAGCCTCCCAAAGGTGCGGGATTACAGGCTGAGCCACCGAGCCCGGCTAATAGAGTTTATTTTTAAATGAGTTCTTTATACATATCCAACTTGATTTCACCAAAATAAAAGTACGACAAAAAGTTTTTTAAAAATCTAGACATAGATAATTGCATTCAAAAACAACAAAGTTTAATGCAATATAAACAAGTAAAGACTTATTTATACAACTTGAAAATATATTCGAAAGCAAAATTGAAACCACTTTAATGTATAAATGTGTGATGTATAGCTTCCTAGAGCCAATAACCCACAGAATAATATAAATCAAGAGAGTAGCTTCTCACAGCTGTTCCTGGTCCTGAAATTGAGAGTGGACTGAGTTCCCCAAATTGTATTCTTTTACTGGTGGACCCAAAGCCTTCTTTAAACTTTCCTGAGTTATTTTCCCTTATATGTTCCAACATATTTGCCTTTATTTAAATAATAGTTAATAAGTCACTGTCTTTAATGCAGAATCTGACTTGTTCCATGTCATTTTACCTAATGTTTTTGACTCTTTAATTTTGCTCTCTCATTACAGACATGGCTGCAAGAATGTTTGCAATCAGTGCCCCTCATGTATATGATTTAATGAAAAAAACCTTGTCTCTGCCTGAGCTGCTTTATGGCACTTTTTACCTCTTCATTCCTCAAGGTGTAAATCAGGGGATTCAGCAAAGGGGTGACCACTGTGTAGAAGACAGACACCACCTTATCAATGGCAAAGCTCGTGTCTGGTCGAGTGTAGATGAAGATGCATGGCCCAAAGAAAAGGGCAACCACCATGAAATGGGCTGAGCAGGTAGACAGGGCTTTCCAGCGCCCTTCAGCTGAGTACTTTCGAAGGGAGACCAGGATGACTGTATAGGAGGTGACCAAGGTCAGAAAACAGATGAGAGAGATGGTTCCACTATTGGACACGATCAGCATTCCCGTGAGGTGTGTGTCTGTACAGGCTAGCTTGATGACAGGAGGCACATCACAGAAGTAGCTATCAATAATTTGGGGGCCACAGTAAGGTAGATGAATAGTCAAGAAGGTCTGCGCTAGTGAGTGAACAGTACCTCCCAACCAGAGAGCAAAGACAAGCTGTACACAGACTTTCATGTTCATTACATTGGGGTAGTGTAATGGAGTACAGATAGCCACATAACGATCGTATGCCATAATGGTCAGCAGAAAGATCTCAGCACAAGCAAAAACATGGAGGAAGAAGAGCTGTGTGATACAGTTGCCAAAGGAAATGGTCTTTCTCTCTAAAAGCAAACCCTCCAGCATCTTGGGCACAGTGACAGATGAGTGGCAGATGTCAATAAATGACAGATTGCTCAGGAAGAAATACATAGGGGTATGGAGACGTGGAGTAAAGACTATGCTAATGACAATGAGAATGTTCCCAAAAAGGGTTAGTCCATAAGTGACTGAGAATGCCATGAAAAACAGTATCTCCAGTGCTTGGTTATCAGTAAGTCCCAAGAAGACAAATTCAGTCACTCTTGTTTGGTTTAAAATGTCCATCCAGTGAGCTTTCCAAAGGACCGTGGGAAAGAAAAATAAAAGGTAATTTAGCTTTAATATTATAGGAATAGAGCCGGGCTCGGTGGTTCAGCCTGTAATCCTGTGCCTTGGGAGGCTGAGGTGAGTGGATTGCCTGAGCCCGCGGGTTCAAGATCTGCCTGGGCAACTTGGCGAGACCTCATCTCTACAATAAATCAAAAACTTAGCCGGGTGTGGTAGCGCGTGCCTGTAGTTCCAGCTACTTGGAAGACTGAGGCAGAAGGATTGCCGGAGCCCAGCAGTTTGAGGCTGTGGTGGCCGGGAGCGGCCACTGCACTCAGTCTGAGCGACAGAATGAGACTCCAACTCAAAAAAAAAAAAAAATATATATATATATATATATATGTAGGACTAGAATTAACTGAAATGACTTTGTATTCCTATCTGAATTGCTTAGCTATGATCAGGACATACAGATAGTAATTGGTACAATATGCTCAGTACATATCAGGGACCATGCCAGGCACTTCATGTTGCTCTATCTGAACACAACCATGCCATGGCACCAGCATCATTATTCCTGTCTTGCAGATGAGATAAGTGAGCCTTGGCAAGAATAAATTGCCCAAAACCCCTGCCCATTAGTTTCCACTTCAGACTAATCCACTAAGAACATCAAATTAATATTTCAACACAACTCCCAACTAGAATCATTGAGTATTTGACTCTTCCTATCAAATTAAGTATGCAATAAAAGGCTGAAATAGTTTGTGGCACATTTATTTTTTCAAATGCATTGTTCTTTTCTTTTCCCTATGTATTCTTCTCTCCAGCCAAGCAAGTCACTGTTATCTCTACCTACTTACTTTTTAAAATCTTTGTCTTCATTTATCCTTTTCCCACTGCTCAGAAAGCATACACTCTAGTCAAGTGAACTCTCCTCTCCCCATTGCTGACTATTAAAATACTATTTGCCCTTCTCTTCACCTTTGACTATTTCAAAGAGCACTGCCTATTTCCTTTCATGCTTCTTTTATGGTCCTTAACTGTAAAAGAAAGTAAAATAAGGTATTTATTTTTGTTTCCCATTAAAGTAAATTTTTCTTTTTAATTTTTAATAAATAATTTTATGGCATCTGCAAAAGGTTGGAGAAAGCCGTAGGGCCCAATAATGTTAGGGCCTTTTCAGAGTTGTATATATCCCAGTACTTTGCATTCTGCTAATGTTAGGAAAGCTATAGCTAAAAGTACTGGAATAATTCGGATTAATAAATTAATTATAAACATGTTGTTAAGAAGAGGAGTTGAACCTCTGATAATAAAGTTTTAAGTTTTATGCAATTACCGGGCTCTGCCATCTTAACGAACCCTGTTCTTGGGTAGGGTTATTTATTAATTTACTAGGTTAAGATTATTTTATCTGTTAAATAGGGGACGCTTCGGGTAGGAGTAGGTCCCATCTTTCTTGTCCTTTCATATTGGGAAAGATAGTAAATAGATAGAAACCGACCTGGATTGCTCGGGTCTGAACTCAGATCACGTAGGATTTTAATCGTTGAACAAACGAACCATTAATAGCGGTTGCACCATTGGGATATCCTGATCCAACATCGAGGTTGTAAACCCTATTGTCGATATGGACTCTGTAATAGGATTGCGCTGTTATCCCTAGGGTAACTTGTTCCGTTGCTCAAAGTAAGTTTGGGTCAATAAATGATTTTTGCTTAGACTGGTAAAGTCTTGGGTATTATCATTCAGAGGTTTGTTTGTGCTCCGAAGTCACCCCAACCGAAATTTACAGCTCATGTCCAGTTGGGTATAGTCCTAGTAGGTCGTTTTAGTACTGGTTGAGTAGTTAAATTGAAGCTCCATAGGGTCTTCTCGTCTTATTAAGATATCTCCGCCTCTTCACGGAGATGTCAATTTCACTGATTGGAAGTAGGAGACAGTAAAACCCTCGTGTGGCCATTCATACTAGTCCTTATTTAGAGAACAAGTGATTATGCTACCTTTGCACGGTCAGGGTACCGCGGCCATTTAATATATCACTGGGCAGGCAGTGCCTCTAATATTGGTTATGCTAGAGGTGATGTTTTTGGTAAACAGGCGGGGTTTAAGTCTTGCCGAGTTCCTTCTACTTCTTTTAATCTTTCCTTTGAGAAAACGCATGCCTGTGTTGGGTTAACAATGGGATTAATAAATCATATATTTGTGACTGTTTATATTGGGTTGTTAACTATCAGTGGTTTATCCGGTCTGATATAAGCCTGTGCGAGGAGAATATTTTCTTGTTACTTATATTAGCAGTATTACTTCTATAATCTTATAGACTAGTCCAGTGTAATTATAGGAGTTATGTTTGGTTATTGAGATTAAGGCATGTTGGGTAGAGTTGAGCTTGGACGCTTTCTTAATGGGTGGCTGCTTTTAGGCCAACTATGGAAAAGACTTTAGTTACTCTCTAAGTAAGGTTGTTTCCTATTTCTAAAGAGCTGTCCCTCTTTAGAGTAACATTTAAATTTACATGGGGATTGTTTGTTCTGCAGGTAAATTTAAAGTTGAACTAATATTCTATTCTGGACAACCAGCTATCACCAGGCTCGGTAGGCTTTTTACCTCTACTTGAAAATCTTCTCACTATTTTGCGACATAGATGAGTGTGCCCTTCTGGCTGTTCACAAGTAGCTCATCTGCGTTCGGGGTTTTTGACTATAGTTCTCTTTGTGAAATTATTCTAGCTAATTCATTATGCAAAAGGTAAAAGTGAGTGTCTTTGCTTTTTTGTACTTTAAGGTGTCTTTCATCTTTCCCTTACGGTACTTTATCTATAGCGCCTGCATAAATTTCTATCTCCTAAACTTTTAGGTTAAGTAAATGTTTTAGTTTACAAGGTTTTATATAATTTAGTTAATTTAGCTTGGGCTAGGGTTAAGTGCAAAGTGGCCATTTGTGAAATCTTCCGGGTGTAAGCCGGGTGCTTTGAGTTTAAGCTACACTTTGTCTATTCCAAGCACACTTTCCGGTATGCTTACCTTGTTATGACTTATCTCATCTCATGCGTTATGATTTATTTTTATGTATTGTTGTATGGGTTGCATTTGAGGAGGGTGACGGGCGGTGTGTGCGTGCTTCATGGCCTTTTTTCAATCAAGCTCTCTATTCTTGGTTTACTGCTAAATCCTCCTTTAATTCTTGTTTTCATAAGAATATTCGTAGTGCTCTAAAGTAGAGAATGTAGCCCATTGCTTTCCACCTCATAGGTTACACCTTGACCTAACGTTTTTATGTTTATACTTGTGCTTACTTTAGGGCCTTTTTAGGGTTTGCTGAAGATGGCGGTATATAGACTGAATTAGCAAGAGGTGGTAAGGTTAATCAGGGTTTATCAGTTATAGAACAGGCTCCTCTAGAAGAATGTGAAGCACCGCCAAGTCCTTTGAGTTTTAAGCTGTTGCTTGTAGTACTCTGGCGAATAAATTTGTTCATATTTATTTATATTTATGGCTAAGCATAGTGGGGTTTCTAATCCCAGTTTGAGTCTTAGCTGTCGTGTCTTCAAAACATTAAAGTCACTTTCGTGGGTTATTTTAGGTTTGACTGTAGCTTTTTACGGCCTAGTCAGGGTTTAACTTTAGTTTGAGTATAATTTAAACACGCTTTACGCCGGATCTTATTAGTTTGGGTTAATCGTATGACCGCGGTGGCTGGCACGAAATTTACCAACCCTATGTTTCTAGTATAACTTAGTCGAACTTTCATTTATTGCTTAAATTTTATTACTGCTGTGTCCCGTGGGGGTGTGGTTAAGCAAGACGTATGAGCTACTTGTTAGTGTCCTTGATGTCTGCTCCTTTTGGTCTGTTGGGACCTAGAGGGCATTCTCACTGGGGGGCAGATACTTGCATGTATAATTTTACTAGGAACTAATAAGAAGGCTAGGACCAAACCTGTATGTTTATGGGGCTGGGGCCCATCTAGGCATTTTCAGTGGCTTGCTTTAATTGTAAGCTACATTAACCTATTTATTTGTAGAGCTAAAGTATTATGTCAGTATTGGTTATATTGGGACTATTAAGTGAGTGGAAATGGAATATAAAGATTTGGGTTGTATTGTTTAGGAATTTTAGGGTTTAAGTTGGGAATTTAGGGAAGGTATGGTTGGTTAATTAATAGTGTTATTTGAAAATATAAGTTTAACTATGGATTTCATTCCTTAGTAGGTACATGGCTCTGTAATTTAATCAAATACACATGAAGCGAAGAATATAATTGGGTATATGTGAGTTAGCTATATGAGCTGGCGTAATTCTCTTGTTTTGGGGGTTTGGCAGGAGTATATTATTGCGTTAGTAATATTATAGTAACGGGGGGTGGGGGGGTTGCGTATATAATCCTATTATGTATTATATTCTTTGCGTAATGCGTGTACGTGTACGTACGGGTGTACGTGTACGTGTACATGTACGTGTACGTACGGGTGTATCAGGTGTATCAGGTGTGCGTAATATGTTATGTCCTTCGAGCATGAATTAAATAGCAGCTCATGGATATGCAGTGAGGAAATACAATACTCAATTTGGGCATGTCTACAATTGAATTGTCTACAACCAGGCCTCCTGGCCTTGCTGAGTTAAGACTCCCCCCCCTTAAAAATTAAAAAGAGAAGGCCGTAGCTGAGTGCTGCAAGGGATAACCACTCATGACTTATCCCTTGCAGCACTCAGCAGGTGCCTTGCACACAGTAGGTAAGCAAAAAATAATTTTCTTTGATCTGATCCTAACTTCTTAGGTATCCTGAAAAACAATTCATTCCTTCCTTCCAATGAAGATAATAAGTTACTTAAGAAATTTACTTGGCCAGGCTGAGTGGCTCACCCTATAATCCCAGCACTTTGGGAGGCTGAGGCGAGAGGATTGCATGAGCCTGCAGGTTGGAGACCAGCCTAGACAACTTAGTGAGACCTCGTCTCTACAATAGAATAAAAAATTAGCCAGGCATGGTAGCACGTACCTGTAATTCCAGCTATTTGGAAGGCTGAGGCGGAAGGATCTCCGGAGCCCAACAGGGCAACACTGGGGTGGCGTGAGTGTGCCACTGCACTCCAGTTCGGGCGACAGAGTGAGACTCCAACCCCCCTCAAAAAAAAAAAGAAAAGAAACTTACTTTTTAAATTCTGTAATATTATTTGTCCCCAGAAGATATTATTGTGCAAATACTAAAGTTATGTTACTCCTTATTTTTATATTGATTGGCTGGCCAAGAACTGTAACAGTTTGGAAAATAATTATCACAAACTGTTCTTAAAAATTTATATTATTGATCCAATTATTTCACTTATGGGAATCATTTAAGCATCCGAATTTTTTTAAAAACCAGCTAAATGCAAGGAAAGATTATAGTATTATTTACAACAAGCAAACAGTAGCCAGGCACAGTGGCTCATGCCTGTAATCCCAGAAATTTGGGAGGCTGAGGTGAGAGGATTACCCAAGCCCAGGAATTCAAGACCAGTCCGAGCAACTTGGCAAGAGCTTGTCTCTACAATAAAGCCCAAAAATCAGAGAGGCACAGTAGCACACACATGTAGTTTCAGCAACTTGGAAGACTGAGGAGAAGGATTGCCTGAGTACAGCAGGTTGAGGCTGCAGTGGCCATGAGCATTCCACTGCACTCTTGCCTGTGCAACAGTGGGACCCCAACTCAAAAAAATAAAATAAGCAAACACTCATGGTGCTTGCATTAGAAATAATCGTGACAAAGGATTACCAATATAAAAAACATATAACTAAAAAATTAGATAAAGTGTGTTTATATATTGTAACAATTTAAAACATACATAATGCCATAGAAATTATTTTTTTAAATAAATAGTTGGCCGGGCTCGGTGGCTCAGCCTGTAATCCCAGCACTTTGGGAGGCTGAGGCGAGTGAATTGCCTGAGCCCACGAGTTCAAGACCAGTCGGGCAACTTGGTGAGACCTCAGCTCTATAATAAATTAAAAATTAGTCGGGTGTGGTGGTTCCAGCTACTTGGAAGACTGAGGCAGAAGAATCGTCAAAGCCCAGCAGGTCGACACTGGGGTGGCCGTGAGCATGCCACTGCACTCCAGCCTGGGCGACACAGTGAGACTCCAACTCAAAAATAAATAAATAAATTTTTTAAAAATAGTAGACTAGAAGAAAATATTGTAATACATATGACCAACAAAGAATATGCCTTTTATTCCAAGATCTCTTAAAATTTGATAAGAAAAGACAAATGGCCAGGTTCAGTGACTCAGCCTGTAATCCCAGCACTTTGGGAGAGTGAGGTGAGTGGATTGCCTGAGCCCGCGGGTTCGAGACCCACCTGGGCAACTTGGCGAGACCTCGTTTCTACAATAAATTAAAAATTAGCCAGGCGTGGTAGCACGCGCCTGTAGTTCCAGCTACTTGGAAAGCTGAGGCGGAAGGATCGCCGGAGCCCAGCAGGTCGAGGCTACAGTGGCTGGGAGCGGCCACTGCACTCCAGTTTAGGTGACAGAGTGAGACTCCAACTCAAAAAAAAAAAAAAAAAAGAAAGAAAAGACAAATGACTCAATTAAAAATGAACATAGAAGCCAGATGTGGTGATTCACACTTGTTATTCCAGCCTTTTAAAAGGCTGAAGCAGATTATCAAAGGCCAGGAGTTCAAGACCATCCTGGGCAACATAGTGAGATCTCTTCTCTACAAAAAAATAAAAGATAAAATAAATGAGAATTAGTTTAAAGAAGTACAGAAAAATAAGTGCAAATGACAAATAAGTATTAATAAAAATGTGCTCAACTTGAAAAAGAAAATCAAATACTTTTTGTCATTCATGGGATTAACAAAGGTATAAGAAACAGAGTACTCTTTGTACACTGCTACTGGAAGTAGGTATTATTAAGATCTTTTTGGAAAATAATCTGGCGGTACCAATTAAAATTTTAAATGCTCATATCTCTAGACCCAGGAATTTCACTTACAAGGCTGTGCTTCATAGGAAAAAAAAAAGTTTGTCAATAGAGGACTACATAAATTTTAGTATAGTCACATTATGGAATACTATGAGGTATCAATAAGAAAGTGTTGAATCTACATGTATAATCTAAAACAGTGGTTATCAATGTGGCTGCACATTAAAACCACCTAAGGAATTTTTTTTTCCTGTAAAGGTTTTATTGGTGGGGGTCAGGGCGCAGTCCTTCTTGGCAGCCACCTGCCTCATGGTGGCTAGGACATTGCTCAGCTCTTCCCACTTCCTCTTGGAGCAGGTGTGTGTCCCCACCCTCTTCTTGATGAACTTCAACTCCCATTTGTCCTAGGAGACCTTGAGCAGTTCCAGGACGCACCACTTGCTGGTAAGGGGCACAGCCACACATTTGTTGGATCATGTCCACACAAACTTGGTGTACCTAGTCAGGCGCCCACAGCGGCAGCTGTGCCTCGGCTTGCTCACATTTTTTCTTTTTTTTTTGAGTTGGAATCTCACTCTGTGGCCCACACTGGAGTGCAGTGGCACGTTCCCGGCCACCGCAGCCTCGAACTGCTGGGCTCCAGCGATCCTTCCACCTCAGCCTTCCA
>NW_007068889.1:85274-86492 GCF_000164805.1 Carlito syrichta | reverse complement strand
TTTTATTTCTATTGTAGAGATGAGGTCTCACCAAGTTGCCCAGGCAGATTTCGAACCCGCGGGCTCAGGCAATCCACTCACCTCAGCCTCCTAAAGCGTGGGATTACAGGCTGAGCCACCGAGCCGGGCTTGCTCACATTCTTGGTCACCTTATGGCCCTTGATGAGGCCCACAGCCATGGGGTAGTGCAGAGCCATGGTTGCTGCTCTCCAACGGCTGCCAAAAATTATTATAAATTTTGATACCCAAGCCAAGGAGCCCCAAACAATTCAGAATTTCTGGGAGTTGGACCATCAGCACTTTAAAACTCCTTGGTGATTCCAGTGTACAGCCACGATTGCAAACCACTAGGAATGTCAATACCACATTGTTAAGTGAAAAGAGCCAATTATAACTATATTATGAACCTTGAAGGAAAGAAGGAAGGAAGAGAGGGAAGGAGGGAGCAGGGGCTGAAGTAATGGACGAATCACATGGAAGGAGCCAAAAAAAATTCCTGTATGTGTGTGCAAATATATTTATGCATATATATATAAATATGTTTCAACATATTTACACATGTTCAAATACGTATATTCATGATTTATGCTTGTATATATTTATTTCTAGAAACATAGAAGACAGATACTGAAGTATGGAATTGGAAAGAATAGTAGGATTTTTTTTAGTTTTTATGTTCTAATTCATAATTGTGTACAATAAGCATGGGTTACCTTCTTTAAAAAACAAATTAATATAAGAAACTATATATCAGGATATAGAAAAGACTATATGAGACTTATCCATACAAATGTGAATATATTTTGTAATAAAACTTATTTTTCCCAGAAAAAAGTATTAAGAGGATGCATAGGAAAAATCAAGTGGGAAGAATGCCAATAGATTAATTGTTATTATCATATTGTTATTATCTTTAATTTGTTTTAAACTGTATTACAAACCTATAATTTTATATTCTATTTTTCACTCCATTTTGTATCATAAACACATGACTGAATGCCATTCCATCATGTATATGTATCAGAATGTGTGTACTCATTCCACACATTGTGGTTGTTCAGGTTGTTTCTAATTTCTCACTATTAAAAATAATAGTACAATCCGTTCTCAACATTACACTGAGAAATCCTGTTAAAACACAGGTCAAGCCGGGCTCGGTGGCTCAGCCTGTAATCCCGTGCTTTGGGAGGCTGAGGTGAGTGGATTGCCTGAGGCCTG
>NW_007068889.1:27374-85213 GCF_000164805.1 Carlito syrichta | reverse complement strand
GAGACCCCAACTCAAAAAAAAAAAAAACACACAGGTCAAGTCAGGCATGGTGATGCACTCTTATAGTCCCAGCTACTCTGGATCCTGAGGCAGGAGAAGAATCACTTGAGCCCAGGAGTTTGAAGTCAACTTAGGCAACATAGCAAGACCGTATTTCTAAAAAATGTATATATGTATATATACACATATACATACATATATATATAGGTCAGATCACGTCATTCCACTAATCAGTGGCTCCCCATTCACCCATTATAAAAGTGAAGTCTTTACAGTGGCCTACAAAGCTCTCTACAACACAGCTCTCTATGACCTCTCTGACGGTTTTTCCCATTACTCTGCCATTCATTCTCTACGCTCCATTCATATCGTCCTCCTTGTTATTTCTTGAATACTCAGAACACAGTCCCACTCTAGATTTTGTACTGGCTGCTTCCTCTTTTGGAACCCATAATTAACTCCCTCACTCCCCTAAAGTCTCTGCTCAAATATCACCTTTTCAACGATGCATATGCTAATGAACATATATAAAACTGAAACTCACCCAGAATCCCCAGCACTCCTGATTCCTTTACCCTGATCTACATTTTTGCTTTTGAAAGCACTGATCACTTTCTAAATACTATATAATTCATGTATTTAATTGGTTCATTGTTACGTTTTCTGTCTCCTGCTGCTAGAATGTGAACTCCAAAATGACAGGGGTCTCTGTTTTATTCAGTAAAGTATCCAAACCATCTAGGAAAGCACAGAGAACATAATAGTAGCTCAATGAATACTTCTGAATGATTATAACTTCTATAATATTTTAGATTATTCCTTTAGTAACAGATCATTGTAAGTAAAATTACTATCTCAAAGGTTGTGCCTCAAAATACAGTATTGCCAAACTGTTTCCCAAAATGCAGGGTTGGCTGAAATGGAATTTGAACTTTTCGGAGGCCACAGTCTCAACCATTGTGCCATGTTGCTTAAAATAGATTGAACAACAGCAACAAAAAATAGCCACCATAGAGTTAGCCTAAAGAAACAATAAGACACAACTATGCAACCCCTGGAAGAGGAAAGTTACCTCATTTTTCTACCCAAGTAGCAAAGTATCTGGAACAAAGGAAGAACTCACTGAATATTTATTGAGCTCATTTTTTAAAGTATTTTTGAAGCAACATGACAAGTAAGAATCATAAAAGGTCCCAAAGTTGGCGGGGAAGTTGACCTGTGCTTCAAAATAACTTCCCTTATTTTTAAGACCATCAGTAAAAATCTTATATACAGAGTGGCAATTGAACTAAAAGCTCCAGAATCCCCACTGGGTATTAGTATTGTGTATACTGGTGTGTATTGTATGTTCTTCTTCATTAAAAACTGAAGATTAATGAAAATCTATCCCTTTCTGCCTTTTGCCTGCCTTTAACCTTTCTCCCAAGAGCTGGGGAGCTCCCACAGACATTCCACTACTTGGACATTAACTACTTTCTTCTTTCAGACATCACTCCTCTGAAGAGTATAGTGACTTACCAGAGAGCATAGACCTTTTCTTCCTGACTCCCCAGTTTCAGCCTATCATCTTTGCTGCTTCTTCAGAGATATTTCAAACCCTAGCTTTCTCTTTCTCTTCTGTTTCCACCCCATCTCTCTTTCAGTACTACTGGCTCAACCCTTGGCAAGGACACACTCAGAGAAGGTTCCTTTTGCCGGTGGGATTTTCCATCATAGTAAACCATCATCATTTTAGTTCAAATGAATTTGTAAAATCCTTAACTGCTAAGATCTTGCATAGAAGGATCTGATATGACAGAATTGCTTATGTTGATTGAATACCAGAGGCTTAAACCCTAAAGAAGAGACAAAGTAGAAGCTCACTCTAAACTTTGTTAGTTGCATCTCTCTAATAAAACGAGATGTAGGTAAGGTACAGAGATATTTCGTGGCTTGCCCAACTTTTGCATGGCAAGATTGGAACTCTGCCCTAATTCTCCTGCCCCTAAGTCTTTTCATTATTTAATTCACTTCAGAGAGCCGAGTAATTCCTGAATCTTTTTATTTTTATTTTTTTTTTTTTTTTGAGTCAAGAGTCTCACTGTCACCCAGGCTGGAATGCAGTGGCACACTTACAGCCACCACAGCCTTGACCTACTGGGCTCAAGTGAACCTTCCACCTCAGCTTCCAAGTAGCTGGAAATACAGGCATGCGCCACCATGTCTGGCTTATTTTTTATTCATTGTAGAGAAGAGATTTTACCAAGTTTCCTAGGTTAGTCTCGAATTCCTGGGTTCAGGCAGTCCTCTTGCCTCCACTTCCAAAAATGCTGAGATGACAGGCATGAGCCACTGTACCCAGCTAGTTTTTTTGTGTGTTTTTAGTATTTTGTTTGTTTGTTTGTTTGTTTTTGGCAGAGGCAAGGTCATGCTATGTTGCCTAGGCTGGTCTCGAACTCCTGGGTTCCAGCAATCTACCCACGTTGGCCTCCAAAAGTGCTGGGATTACAGGAATGAGCCACCACGCCAGGCCTCCACTCCTGAATTTTTTAGTGTATTGAATCAAGTTTATTTATAAAGATTTTGTTCCTCACAGCATATTAAACTCCATTTCTTGTTTAAAGATTTGATTCTTCATTGTATATAAGGAGAGTATCTACCCAGTTGTCAACAAAATAGGGAGAGAAATCTTTGAGAAAAAAAGCCGTACAGAAGTTTTAGAGGTGAAAGTTGTTTAGAATAAGAACCAAATTACGTCCTCGCCTCTATAGACTGAGAAAGCATTCAACATACTACCTCTGTACTTTATAGGGATGCAGTAATATTAAGTTATGAGAGTGACAGTAGGGAAGCTCAGAGAAGCAGAGCTCTCACACCTCAACTGTAGTCCTCTACATCTTCTCCAGAACAGCCCAAATCACACCTGTATGCTGACTTTCAGAGCACAGGCTTTCTCTTTGTTCATACTCAAACAAAGACTGGATGACCATCTGACACCTAAAAAAGATTTCATCTTTCTTTGGATGGTCGTACCATATTCAACATTCATTCTATAAACATTTGTGAAGGCTGGCTATATTCCAGGCATTGTGTCGGGGATCCAAATACAAAGAGGCAGAGGGAAGTGATGGTCTTGATCCCTTCTAACCCAAGACTCCATAATACTATGATTTTTTTTCAATAACTAAAAAAAAGAAAATAAGTGCTGTGACAAGTTATAATCCCAGGCATCTTAAAGAATTCTGTAGGAGGTGTATATTTGTGTTTTGTGTGTGTCTGTGTGTGTGTAGGTGTCTTCGTAATGAGCATTACATTGAAAAAGTATGCTGATTCCTCAGACAGAAGGGTTAAAACAATTCCCATAAGTTAAAAGGCCTTCTTTTAAAATTTTTTTTTTTTTTGAGTTGGTGTCTCACGCCCAGGCTGGAGTGCAGTGGCAGGCTCACGGTCACCCCAGCGTGGACCTGCTGGGCTCCGGGAATCCTTCCACCTCAGCCTTCCAAGTATCTGGAACTACAGGCATGCACTACCATGCCCGGGTAATTTTTTTTATTGTAGAAACGAGGTCTCGCCAAGTTGTCCAGGCTGGTCTCAAAACCGTGGGCTCAGGCAATCCACTCGCCTCGGGCTCTCAAAGTGCTGGGACTACAGGTTGAACCACCAAGCCCGGCCACCTGTTAAACTTCTAAACACACACTTATGTGCATATCGGACAAGTGATTGAGGTAGAGTCTTGCTCAGTACCATGCACATATGAGCACACATATGCAGACCCACAAAAAAGCATAGCAGGCAAGGCAATTAAGTTAGGGGTCTTACCAATTTTCTCCAGTTGGATGGGGGTGGTTCACCAAATTGTTATTATTATAATGGTCTTTCATTCACTTTTTTCATAATTGTTTCTAGAAACAAAATAGAAAAGGCAAAATACTTAAAAACACACACTAAAATGCACTCTGATTTGGATACTAGTAAAAGACTTTCTATTTTAATTTAGTTTAATTTAATTTTGGTTCCTGAATTTTTCTAACCCTTTTTCTTCTCTGCAAATTTTGCATATGTCCTCAATACTTCTGAATTCTTTTTGGCTAAGTAAGATAGAACTAAGTCTATTTGTCATTGTCACTTTATTAGTCAGTAACTACCATGGGAACCATTAGAACTATAGTATCACACATTCAAAAATCTGTCACTCAAAATCATTCATTAGTTCAGCAAATTTTTTTATAGAAAGAAAAATAGTCATTTTTAGATACTATAAATAGTTAACGTACTTTAGGGGATATGACCTGATACTAACATTAAGTTTTAAATTTTGTATCAAGAAAATTTTTTTATTATTTTAGAGAGTCTCACTCTGCTACGCAGGCTGGAGTGCAGTGGCATGATCATAGTTCACTGCAGCCTCAAACTCCTGGGCTCAAACAATCCTCCCACCTCAGCCTCCCTAGCAGCTGGGACTACAGGCAGGTACCATCACAAATGGGTAAGTTTTTGTTTTTGTTGGGTAGGAAGGTTAGAGACAGGATCTCGCTATGTTGCCCAGCTGGTCCTGAGCTCCTGGGCTCAAGCAATCCTCCCATCTCAACCTCCTGAGTAGCTAGAATTACAGGCTAAAACCACCATGCCCACAAGAAAATATAAAAATTTTTAAGAAGTCTGTGTCAAGCCGGGCTCGGTGGCTTAGACTTTAATCCCGCGTTTTGGGAGATTAAGGTGAGTGGATTGCCTGAGCTCACGGGTTCGAGACCCGCCTGGGCAACTTGGCGAGACCTCATCTCTGTAATAAATCACACAAAAAAAGAAAAAATTAGCCGGGCATGGTAGCGTGCGCCTGTAGTTTCAGCTACTTGGAAAGCTGAGGAGGAAGGATGGCCGGAGCTCAGCAGGTAGAGGCTGCGGTGGCCGGGAGCGTGCCACTGCACTCCATTCTGGGTGACAGAGTGAGACTCCAACTCAAAAAAAACAACAAAAGTCTGTGTCAAATCAGGCCAGTTAGTCTGAAGTTCTGTTGTTGTACAGCTGATCTAATAAACATTGTCAAGTGAAAATCTATTTTGTGAGTTAATATATCTAAAAATTTAAATTCTGCTTCTTTTTACTCCTTTAACCAACTCATATATCACATCTCTGGGCACACTTGGGCAAGTCATTTAACCTTGTTTTTATTATGGAATATTGGTAATAATTTAATCCTTTTGGCCAGGCTCAGTGGCTCAGCCTGTAATTCCAGCGCTTTGGGAGGCCGAGGTGAGTGGATTGCCTGAGTTCACGGGTTCAAGACTCACCTGGGCAACTTGGCAAGACCTCATCTCCACAATAAATCAAAAATTAGCCGGGCATGGTAGCACGTGCCTGTAGTTCCAGCTACTTGGATGGCTGAGGTGGAAGGATCACCAGAGCCCAGCAGGTCGAGGCTGCAGTGGCCAGGAGCATGCCACTGCACTCCAGTCTGGGTGACAGAGTGAGATTCCAACTCAAAAAATAATAATGATAATAATAATTTCATTCTTTTAATTACTGTGATAATTTTATGTGTCAATTTCGCTAGGCCATGGTACCTGTTTGGTCAAACAGTGGTCTAGCTGTTGCTTTGAAAGTATTTTTTAAATACAGTTAATATTTAAATCAATAAACTTCGGTAAAGCAGACTACCTTTCATAATGTGGGTAGGCCTCATCCAATCAGTAGAAAGCCTTAAGAAAGATGACTGAGGTTTCAAGAAGAAATAAATATATCTCCAGACCTCCTTCAGACTCAAGACTGCAACAGTGACTCCTACTGGAATTTCCAGCCTGTCAGCCTGCCATGCAGATTTCAGACTTGCCCAACCCACAGTCTCATAATTTCATGAGCCAATTCCTTAAAATAAATGAAATCACTATATAAATATATGTGTGTGTGTGTGTGTGTATGTATGTATGTGTGTATATATACACAGACACACATATATGATTGACCCTTGAATAACACTGTTTTGAACTGCACAGGTCAACTTACATGCAGATTTTTTTCAATCAAACATGGAGCAAAATACAGCATTCACAGAATGTGAAACCCACAAATATTGGGCCAACTTTTAGTATATATGGGTTCTACAGGACAGACTGGATTTTGGAATGGGTAGGGGAATGTCCTAGAATTGGTCCCTTCACATATACCTACCACTACGGCGTGCGTACACACACACACACAGGCTCACACACACACACACACACACACACGTGTGCACACACACACATAACTGTTTCTGCCTCTCTGGAGAACTCCAACTAATATAATTACCTTCTTTGAAATGATCTTAAAGATGGAACTGTGGTGAAGTTTAGGTATATATAGGAAGAGCACTGTATATTTATCACTCTCAGGAGATACACTTATGTTGAAGAGCCTATTATCTCCTCTCCCCCTCCCTGAACATCCACCTCAAATAAGTAGCAATAATAATTATCACTTTATAAAGGTGAGGCAGCAAGAGTATAGCAAAATTCAGTGTTATCAAATCAAATCAATCAACCCAGTAACTCTATTAAACTATGGCTCTCTTCTAAAGTCCAAAGCAATATCTTTTACAGGCTAAAGCCACCATGCCTGCAATAAAATATAAAAATTTTTTAAAAGTCTGTGTCAAGCCGGGCTCAGTGGCTCAGACTTTAATCCCGCACTTTGGGAGGCTGAGGTGAGTGGATTGCCTGAGCTCATAACATTTTTTTACTGATAAAAACTGCTGGCTGGGCACAGTGACTCATGCCTGTAAGCCCAGCACTTTGGGAGAACAAGGCGAGAGGATTGCCTGAACCCAAGAGTTCAAGATCAGCCTAAGTAACATAGCAAAGAACTCATCTCTATCAAAAAATTAGCCAGGTATGGTGATACACACTTGTAGTCCCAGCTACTCGGGAGGCTGACATGGAAAGTTTGCCTGAGCCCAGGAGGCCAAGGCTGCAGCGAGCCATAAGCATGTCACTACACTCCAGTATGGGCAATAGAGTGAAGCCCCAACTCAATCAATCAATAAGAATTGCTCATCTTGTTTAAAATGAATTTTTCAATTTACTTTGGAAACTTACCATCTACTCTGTACCTCTTCTAATGATTTAGTTCTCTTCTTACACCCTATTACAGAAGCCTAGGATATAAAATCATAGAGCACAAAATTCTGTGCAGAGCGAATTTCAGGCTTGAAAGCGTTAGGATTTTTAATCCATCTGATATAGGATTTTTAAATGATCAATGCATGACCATAATTGAACTTGCCATCAATGAATACTCAGAGGTATTATTAAAAGTTTTCCATTTAAATACATTTCCTGTTATTAGTCTCACCCATTTAGCAGTTTAATGGGTGGATAATAAATCCAGCAGCCTTCAAATATGGAAGAGTTCCAAACCCTTGCCAATTAGCATGACATCCATTTGTGTAGCCACTGTAATAACCACTGCAATACACATCAGGAATTCAAAGTCCATGGACAAGTGAAACCTCACCCATGAATACTAAGTAACCTGGTACCAATCTACGGGAACTCAGGATGCCTGATATGCAGTCTGGAACTAACTTCATTTCCAGAAATTTGTCTCTTCTACTGCTAAACTATATATATTCCTTATATATAAACTATATATAATACATTATATTATATATAATATATTATATATTCTTCATGCTTTACAAATTGTCTAGGTGAGGTAATTGCTATAATAAAGCAAAAATATCAAGATGTTTTGCAATCAGTCAGTTTTTAAATCTCTTTTAAAAAGTTTTGACAACTTGAAGCAAAAATAATTGTGACATTTATAAGTTATAAAAGTTAAAAAATGAAACTAATAACAAAAAGACTGGGAGGAGGAAAACAGAAGTTTGAAAGGTTCTTATGTAATAAGAAAATAGTATAATATTATTTGAAGTTACCATATATTAAAGATGTATACTGTAAATTCTAAAGCAACAGCTAAAACAAAGTCATATAACTAATAAGGCAATACTGAAGAGTAAATAAAACACTAACTCAATTCAAACAAAAAAGAAAACAGAACAAAGGGAAAAACAGAAAACAAATCCAAAGGAGCACAATTTGTATATAGAATATATAAATAACTCTTACAACTTAAAAAACAAGTAACTCAACTTAAAAATGAGCAATAATTGTTTGAGGTGATGAATGTGCCAATTACCCTGATTTGATCCTTGCATATTATTACATACATGTATCAAAATGTCACATGTACTCCATAAATATGCACAACTATTATGTATCAATTTTTAAATAAGCAAAAAATTTGAAAAAACATTTTTCCAGGCCAGGCACAGTGGCTACGCCTGTAATCCCAGCACTTTGGGAGGCTGAGACGAGAGGATTACCTGAGCCCAGGGGTTCGAGATCAGCCTGGGCAACTTCATGAGACCTCGTCTCTACAATAAAATTTTTTTAAAAACTAGCTGGGCATGGTGGCGAGCATCTGTAGTCCCAGCTACTGGAAGGCTGAGGCAGAAGGATCCCTTAAGCCCAGCAGATCGAGACTGCAGTGACCGTGAGCGTGCCACTGCACTCCAGGCTAGGCAAAAAATAATGAGACTCCAACTCAAAATATAAAAATAAACTCCTCCAAAGAAGATATGCAAATGGACAGTGAGCTCATGAAAAAGTGCTCTGTGTTACTAGCCTTCAGGGAAATGCAAATCAAAACCACAATGAGATATCACCTCATATCTACTAAGATGCCTATTATCAAAAAGATAGACAACGTCAAGTGTCAGAAAGGATGTGGAGTAATTGGAACCCTCATATTATTGGTAAGAATATAAAATGGTGCGAGTATTTTGGAAAATAATTTGGCAGTTACTAAAAATGCTAAACACAGAGTGATTATAACCCAGCAATACCACTCCTATACCCAAGAGAATGGAAAACATATGTCCACACAAAAACTTGTACAAAAAATATTCATTACAGCAGTATTCATAATAATCAAAATATGGCAACAACCCAAATGTTCATCAACTGATAAATAAATGAAAAAAGTGGTATAGTCATAAAATAGAGTATTATCCAGTAATAAAAATGAATGAGGTACTGATACATGCTGCAATATGGATGAACCATGAAAACATTCTACTAAGTGAAAGAAGTCTGGCAAATACCACATTTGTATGAGTTCATTTACAAGAACTGTCCAGAATATGTAAAGCCATAGAGACAGCAAGTAGATCAGTAATTGCCAGGGACCAGAAGAAGGTAGAAATGAAGAGTAATGGCTAGTGGGTATGGAACTTCTTTTTGGGCTTATGAAAGTATTCTAAAATTACGTAGTGTCAAAAAGATATCTGCACTCATATATTTATTACAGCACTACTCACAGTAGTAAAAACATGGAATCAACCTAAGTGCCCACTACTGGCAGACTAGAGAAAGAAAATGTCATACTATACACCATGGAATACTACACAGCCATAAAAAAAGAATGAAATTATATCCTTTGCAGCAACATGCATGCATCTGGAAGTTATTATTCTAAGCAAATAACACAGAAACCAAATACCACAGGCTCTCAATTGTAAGTGGGAGCTAAACACTGGGTATACATGGACATAAAGATAGGAAGAACAGAACTGGAGACTCTTAACACAGAGAGGAGCGGGAAGGGCATGAGTTGAAAAGCTACTTGTTGGTTGCCAAACACACCATTTGGATGATGGGCTTAATAGAAGCCCAAACCTCATCATCACACAGTATATTCATGTAACAAACCTGCATATGTACACCTTGAATCGAAAATAATAAATAAATAAAATAAAATTAGGTAGTGCCCATCATCATATAATTCCATTACTATAACAAAAACCACTAAATTATACACTTAAAAGGGTAAATTACTGTATATAAATTCTATCTCAATAAAGTTGTTATAAAAAAATAAATGGTCTAATTGTTTCAATTAAAAGACAGAGATTGTCAGACTGGTTTTTTAAAGACAATATTAAACTCTATGCTGACTATAAGAAAACTCACTTTAAATACGAATACATAGCTAGGTTAAAAGTCCAAAGATTTGAAAAATAATATACCATACTAACATTAATCAAAAGAAGTCCTGGACAGGGTGTTGTTGAAACCTTCAACCCAGAGCCAACAACAAGCATAGCCAAAAAAAAAAACTCCAAGGAAAGCCTGTTCCTTCTAGCCAAAGGATGAAAATGATGGTGGCCTAACAACAGAAAATCTTTTTTGGCAGTATCCTTCATGCTACAGCCAAACACCAACAGACAAACCATGTCCCCAGGTTTCAGCCAGTGAGCAGAGTAGTTGGTCTTCCACAACTCCCTTCCCACCGGAAGCAGACTGTGCACTCTGATTTCCTCACTTGGTAGTGTCAGCAGGCCAAACAGGAAGACGATCTTTCATTCCCCAGCTGGCAGAAGCAGGTAGTGCTCCAATTCCCCAGCAAAGTAGTGTCAGCGGACTCCAACAGCAAGCTAAGCCTCCATCCCCACCTGGCAACAATGAGGTAGAATGAGTTGGTGTGCTGTGGGGTAGTCAGCACTCAGTTATCCCCCAACTCCAGTGATAGCAGTGTCCAGGGAGGAACTGAACTGACCCACCCAGCAGCAGCAGCAACAAATATGTATTTGTATTTAAAGTGAGTTTCTTGTAGTAACTGAACAAGGCAGTAGAAAGCAGGCTGGTCAGAGCTCCTGTTCTCACCCACTTGTCAATGAGGTGAGCTGAGCCTCCACTCCTGTCCAGCACCAGTCAGGCAAGAGATATGTCAAATTGGCCCTCTCCTTCACGCCCTCCCTGATGGCAGCTGGTCCAGCAAAGAGGTAATCACCCCCACTCAGAAGCAATGAGATTCACGATCCCCCTTTGCTGGGGTGATGCCAGTGGGATCCAGCAGGAAGTGGACATGTACATCCACTGACCTCACACACTAAACCTCAACAGGGTACTACCTGCTAAAAGGAAGATTAAATAGAAACCAGAGTTTCTTAATATAATATCCATAATGTCCAGGCTACAATCAAAAATCATTCTTAATTCCAAGAACTAGGACATCACAACAAGAATGAGAAAAGGCAATCAACTGACATCAACACCAAGATAAATCAGATGCTGAAATTATTGGAAAAGGATTTTAAAACAGCTATGATAAAAATGCTTCAAAACAATTACAAATTATCCTGAAACAAATGAAAAAATAGAAACTCTCAGCAAAAAAAATATGAAAAAAGTACAAATTAGAGATCTAAAAAATTCAATAACTGGAATTATAAAGCTCTATGGATAAATTCAATAGTAAAGAGGAGATGCCAGAGAACAGAAACTGTGAATTTAAGAAGAGATCAATAGAATTTACGCAGTCTGAATAACCATGAAAAAATAGACTGAAAAAAAAAAAGCAGAGTCTCAGAGACCTATGAGACAATAATAAAAGATCTAAATTCATATTATTGAAGTTTTAGAATAAGAGGAAAGGGGAGGAATGGAAAAGTATTCAGAGAAATAATGTCTGAAATCTTCCCAAATTTGACAATACTACAATGGAAGAAGTAATTAGTTATGAGGATATAGAATAGCTACAATATAAATAAGAATACAGAGAAATATGAATGGTATTCATAGAATCTACTGGGACACATCTTGGTATTGCCATGTCTGGTGATAACAGTGAACAGCCAATTGTAACAACCAAGGTCGAAAAAGGATATGGTAACCAGGGGCTTAGGCCCTTCGGGGATGACAATCTGGGCCACCCACTGAGAAAGAATCTGAGACCAGCAGGAATGCTGAATGAGGATGTGAGGGAATCTAGAATAAGCCATAGAAGAGGGAGACATTGGATAACAATTATGATCTATTTATCCTATTAATTCTCCTGTTTTAGGTCTTTTTTTTTTTTTAAGAAATTGTAATCAGTCTCCACGTTGAGGATAGAATGACTATAATATTGGGCATGAGCATATCAAAGCAGTGAAAGGGTTGAACTGAAACTATCAATACCCTTCCCGGCATAACCCATTGGCATTTTTCACTGACCCAACTTCCGACTTGTTAGTACCTCTGTGCCTGAGGGGAGTCTGGAACTGGAACTTTCTTTGCCTGTGTGCATAGTGAATCCTGAATACCAGAAAATTAATGTTCCTGGTGAGAAACTCTCAACCAATAACTGACAGGAGCTGGTAAATAGTAACCAGTCAACAAGATGACTCCAGTGATCTCCAGCATCTCTGGAATTCATGACATTGTACAATCTCCTTCAACGCTGTATCAAGATGGGTCTGTGTGACCAACAGAATACAGCAGAAGCGTCAGGAGTCACTGCACAGGTGCGTTGAAGGGTGGCTTGTACTTGCTGAGAAAGCACCTCAGGACAATGGCAGAGGGAGATAATTGCAGCACCAACTTCCTTACTGCAGAACCTGCAAGTGAAAAGAGCAGCTGCAAGGATGGGGAGAAGTGATGCTGATGGAGGATAAAGTCCTCTGATAGGAAAAAAGCCTGGTTCCCCCGCCATCATGGGTGTGATTTCCTTGGTGTTTCTGATTATTTGCTATCTAGATCCATCTGTTCTGTAAAGCATTTCCTGTTTTTGTGCTTGGCTGACTACCTCGTTTCCGTTCTATTGCCTAAAATGTTTGTCGCCAATAAATGGACTACTGAACAACATCAAAGATTTCATGAAATTTGCAGCAATCTAGGAAACACTTGACACAGAGTTGTGGACTGGTAGAAACATCTCTTCATACTAACAGTAAGAAAGGCTAATATGTGTTTCACAACCATGATGACTTATCTTGCTGCCATTGTTTGACTGGGACAGCAAGTCCACAACTCGCTCCTTGCCTACATGATAGTGACTTTCTTACTATTGCTTCCTGAACTAAACCAACATGGAATCATTTTGAAGTACATTGGAGTGGCCAAAAAGTGAGATAAACAAACTTCTCAAACAAACAAAAAAAGAAAATGGATAATTCATCTGCTTTATCTGATGTGATTAATGGCACATACATTGCCTGGGAACAGTTTTAACTATACTATCTGATACTAACATGTTAAAGAAACAGCTCTTTGCTTTCCCTCATTCTGCCCTTAGTTAATAGAAATACAGACTTGCCAAGTAAGGATTTATACAGTGTCGTCACATCAAGCATAGTTGAGAGCATTCTCATTGGTTGGCCTTATATGGGCAACTCATTAGTGATTATGACTTGTTTTTATTTTTTCTCACCCGATATTAATTGAATTCTTACTTTTGGATTACTTCATTTAAAATAATAGACCGGGCTCCGTGGCTCAGACTGTAATCCCAGCACTGTGGGAGGCCGAAGCAAGTGGATTGCCTGAACCCGCAGGTTTGAGACCAGCCCAGGCAACTTGGTGAGACCTCGTCTCTACAATAAATCAAAAAAAAATAGCCAGCATGGTAGCTCATGCCTGTAGTTCTGGCTACTTGGAAGGCTGAGGTGGAAGGATCACTTCATCCCACCAGGTTGATGCTGGGGTGTCTGTGAGTATGCCACTGCATTCCAGTCTGGGCGACGGAGTGAGACTCCATCTCAAAAAGAAAAAAAAAAACTGACTTCATGAATATAGAGACCAAGTTTACCACTTCTGATAAAGAGACCAATTAAGAGTCATTTCTTATCCTGTTTCCTTACTGTGGGAGAAGCATCCCAACAGAATAAAATGAAACTAATTCCATGCCCTTGTATGAGTAGGTCTCTCCCTTGTACAGAGCTAAGCAATTTGTAGGAAACATTGATCCTTTCTCCCAAATGAGGCAAATCTAACAGGCTTAGAGCTCTTATCCCCTTGCAGTTAGACTTCAAGTTAGTAAATCCGTAAAGGCTTTTTAATATCAGACTTTTAAAAAAATTGTACTTAGGATTTTTAGCATTCTTTTAATTTCATGCTTTTCAACTGACATTAGCTATAGCATACTGAAGGCTAAACTCATGTCTATTACCTTTACACCAAGACCAACCAGTAAAAGACAAAAGTCTTTGATGCTTGGTCAAGAATCATGGCTGTTTAGGTTTCCAAAGATTTAGCACAGGAGAGTGTGACTATGCTGGTAACTGATATTTTTCCTAAATATTACTCTGAAAAATGTAAGGACTATTGATGAGAGCAGATCTGAGGCAATGGTAGTTGGCCTCTGGTATACACAGATTTTATAATTTCTTGGAAAGCTTCTCATACTCATTCTTTCTTTCTTTAGTACCTGGAAATTTGGAGTAGTTAAAATCTGTAGGAGTGAACCTCTGAAGGCCAAAAATGTAACCTCTTTGGGAACAATTCTTAAACTGATTAACCAAATGTAATATGATTTTATAAGTGTATTGCACTGATGCAGTACCTTGTAGTATATCTGTCCCTATCAAATAAGTGTAGTTTTCTCCCCTTTAATATTGCTACAATGGTGCCCATTATAACATATGTTTGATTTTTTTTTAATGCTTCATATGAAAACTATCTTGATTTTACATGTGTTTCCTCATTGTAAATAAGTCTATCTTTCTATCCGGGGTTTTTCATGTGTACATGATCTATTGATTAACTACTTTTGCAGCTTTAATCCTCTGTTAGTTCTTCTAGTTTGTTTTGTGTAAAAAAGGAAAAATTTTTAAAGCTGGAAAAAGAAACAAGAGAAGAGATGGTATGACACTTCTGAAACTAGATTATAAAAGACAGTTCTCTCTCTCTCTCTCTCTCTCTCTCTCTCTCTCTCCTCTCCCCCTCTCCAGGAAAATGCAGTAAAAAAGGAAGTATTGTAATTCCTTTCCATGTTTCTTCTGTGCCTAAAAGTATTTACACAGGTGTGATTATTCTCTATATTCAATTATGCACCCAAGATTTTCTTGATTAATTATTATATCATAAGCAGCTCAAGGTTCTTAAATAGTTGTAATGAACATCATTTATTGCCTATGTAGTAGGTAGAATTTCAAGGAATAGTCCCCAGATTCCATACCTTAGTCCCCAGAATCTTGAACGTAATGAAACATCACCATGATGATTGTACTGTGTTATATGACACAGTTAGCCTTTAAAAAGAGAGCTGCCTAGATACCTGATCACATGAGATTTTAAAATCACATTAACTTTATCTGGAATATGAAGCCAGAAAGATTCCAAGCATGAGAAGGACTTGATATATTATTGTTGATTTGAAGATGGTAAGAACCACAAGAGAAAGAATGCAGATGGCCTTAAGGAACTCAAAGATGCCCCCAGCCCAAAAAGAGCAAAAAAAAGGATGGGGGACTTCAGTCCCACATCTACAAGAAACAGAATTCTGACAATAATAAGAATTAACTTGAAAGAGGAATTTGAGTCCCACCTGAGAACTCAGTCAGCCAACACCTTGACTTTAGTCTTGTAATATCCTAAGCACAGAACTCAGCTGAACTTTGTTGTGCTTATGACCTTCAGAGCTCTTAGCTAATATATGAGTACCGTGGTAATTTGGTATGCAGCAATAGAAACTAATACAACTTTAAAATATTCCATTGACCACAGCATACAAGATATTGTTGCCCATATTTTTCCCTAATGAATAACGCTACAATATGTGAATTCATACTCATCAAATCCAAAGCACCTAATCTCATTTCTATCCTGTATCTTTCTAAGTAAGAGCTTAAAAATAGAATTACCAGGCTTTGCAGATGTCACCACCTTGAATCATCTTCCATTAGCCTTTGTCAACCCCACTGTGTTCTTCAATCATTGTCAACAGTGAGCCCTATGGGCCATGTCTCCTTCGAGATGTTTCCAGACAAAGTTCCAAAGACAGCAGAAAACGTTCATGCTCTGAGCACTGGAGAGAAAGGATTCAGTTATATGGATCCCTGCTTTCACAGGATTATTCCAGGGTTCATGTTCCAGGGTGGTGATTTCACATGCCATAATGGTACTGGCAGCAAGTCCTTCTACGGGGAGAAATTTGATGCTGAGAACTTCATCCTGAAGCATACAGGTCCTAGTTTCTTGCCCATGGCAAATGCTGGACCCAACACTAATGGTTCCCAGTTTTTCATCTGTACTACTATGACTGAATGGTTGGGTGGAAAGCATGTGGTCTTCAGCAAGGTGAAAGAGGGCATGAATGTTATGCGAGTCATAGAGGGCTTTGGGTCCAAGAATGGCAAGACCAGCAAGAAGATCACCATTGCCGACTGCGGACAACTCTAATCAGTTTGACTTGTTTTATCTTAACTACCAGAACATTCCTTCTGTAGCTCAGGAGAGTACTCCTCCATCATATTTGCTCGCAATATCCTATAATCTTTGTACTCTCACTACAGTTCTTTGGGTTCCATATTTTCTTTATTCCCTTCCATGGCTAGGTGAATTGCAGAGTAATAAAAACTGCATAACCAAAAAATGGAATTATCAAACAGAAGGAACATGAGCATTTTAGTAGCCTTGACTCGCATTATCAGATTGCTTTCCAACATGAAAATGTCCATTCCAATTTCATCTCAAAAGTTCATTTGATAAATTAGAATGAAAAAGCATTCCTACTTCACTCAAAGAGAATTTTGTTTAATCTTTGATTCAAAAACATATGTAACATATCACTGACTATACCTTATGTTAACTTGGAGCAGCCTCTAAGTTTAATATTCCAATAACTACAATCTGAGCTTCCACTTACGGGTCAGCTTTATCTGATGTGGAGACAACCACAGCAATATTTATTTATTCTCTAAATCTAGCTTACAATAAGTTGTAGCCTTTAACAAATTTCATTAAAAGATTTGAAGATGCATAAAGAAATTACAGGCAAGAAAGGAAAATCTTAACATTTACTATAAATTTTTACTGTTCTTAATGCCCATTGATTATGTCTTGTCACAAGAATCCTCTCCTCCCTCACCCACAGTTGCCACCAAGTTGCTTATACTTAACTTGCTCTTCCTTCTAATTTTCTATAGACTCTCTTGATTATGTTCATGCTCCCTAAGTCTATAACTCCTTAATCCTATTGCTAGCCTGAGTTACAAACCTCCAAAATATGTTAAGATTATATTTATTGTTCAAGGTTGCAAATACATAATTAGTACTTGCATAATTAATACTTACATTAGTACTTATATAATTCATATTTAACATCTCATACTCAATATACTTACATCTCATTTTGAAGCATTTGGATTTAGATTTCCAAAGTTCAGAGTTTCCCCAAAGAAAATTATTATCATCAGAGTGGTCTCTCCAGAACAACCTACCCCAAAAACAAACTCCATCTTGTAACCTTAGATCCATAAGATACAAATAGTTGTCAGGATTTCACCTTCACAAACCAACAGTAAAGAAATGCTGAGTTCCAATCCCAAAGTCTCTGCCACATAACATTCAGTGAAAATTCAACACTACAAGTAAAATAATTAAACTTAAATACAGCTTACTATGTGCCAGCACTTCTCTGAGTTACATGCTAGATGTAGATACAGATATAGACGCATAATTCACAACAACCCTGTGAGGTAGATATTATTATTGTTCTCACTTTATAGGTGAGGAAATTGAACCAAAAAAGATAGTGACTGGCTTAAGATCATCCATCTGGGAAGAAGCAAACTCAAATCCAAGAAATCTGGTTCCAAAGTCTGTAATCCTAACTCACAGTAGGCAACCACTCAGGAAATGTAATTTCTCACTGCTTTGGTTGCCTTTGAATTCTGGTGCAGCTGAAGAGGCCCCATAGTCACCGTGTCTCTCACAGCACAGAAGTAAGAGGCAGAGTCTTTCATCTGCAGCTCCTTCAGAAGGAGGTAACTGTATCCATCAGAGCGACTAAGGAATGAAGAAAAACGACCTCTTTCCACCAAACCATCTAAAACAATATAAAAGAGAAATATGGGTGCTCTGCCATCGTGTTGCTGATACCAGGACAGTCCATTGAACCCAGATGTCTTGTATGTGCAATTGACCTGGACAACAGCTCCTTCCATAGCTGTTAACTCGGTGGGCTGCTCAATGCTTTGTCCTGCAGTACCTATGACAAGACACATGATTGTTACCAGTGACAGTACACCTGGAAGCCACATCACTATTAAAAATAATGGTTTCGGCCAGGCTTGGTGGCTCAGCCTGTAATCCCGTGCCTTTGGGAGGCTGAGGTGAGTGGATTGCCTGAGCACGCGGGTTCGAGACCCGCCTGGGCAACTTGGCAAGACCTCATCTCTATAATAAAAATTAAAAAATTAGCCGGGCGTGGTATTGCGCCTGTAGTTCCAGCTACTTGGAAGGCTGAGGCAGAAGGATCGCCGGAGCCCAGCAGGTCGAGGCTGCGGTGGCCAGGAGCAGCCACTGCACTCCAGTCTGGGTGGCAGAGTGAGACCCTAACTCAAAATAATAATAATAATAATGGTTTCCCTGCAGGGGCTGGGGGGGAGGTGGGATTAACAGTAGTTGATAACTGCCTGGGGAAGGGGGGGCACATCTCATCAATAAGTGTACCTGCACAATGAATATTTGTATCCCTAACCCTGAATCGTACTCCACAATTTTAAAATAAAAATTAAAAGAGGAAAAATAATAATAATAATGGTTTCCATGTAGTTGCAAAAGAACTGCCATTGATCAAGGAGGTCCTTATAGATAGAAATAAATGATGGCCAAAGTAGCAGCAATAATAGTAGTAGTAGCAGTAGCAGTAGTTAATATTTGATATCCAGTAATAATTAGCTCCTCATAAGGAAATATCTATCAGGAAAACCCTATTGTTACAAATATCAAAAGTTGCAATCATTTAGCTGGAAGAAAATTATTTTGAAAACTCAGCAGCATTTGCTATTCAACTGAGACTTACCTCCCATCTTCAGGGAAACACAAAGAAGAAAAAATCCCCACATCTGCTGCAGGACACCATGAGCCTGGAACTGCATCTTTGCCTCCTGAGTCAGTGGAGTCTGAAGAAGGTGAACCGTCCATATGGGTGAGGAAGCCCAATCTGGGTGCAAAGCCCAGAAGAAACACAGGGGGAGGAGCTCCTTTCTTGAAGAAGAGACTTTACGCTTTCTTCCACAGGAGCAGTTAGGGGTTCCCTTACAGAAGTGTCTTCACATAAATATTTTCTACTAATAAATCTACTATTTTTAATCTAAATGATTCTGGTGAAGTTTGAAAAGCATCGTGTGTAAAAACCAAAGGAAAAGAAATAGTTTTATCAAAAAGATACTGCATTTTTTATTTTTATCATAGTATTACTTATAATCACAAAGATATGAAGTCAACTTGTTTCATCACCAAGTGGATAAAGAAACTGTTTAGAAGATAGATGATATAACAGAATGCTACTGAGTATTACTCATAAAAAGGAATGAAATTTTGTCTTTTGCAGCAACACAGATGGAACTGGAGGTCATTGTCTTAACTGAAATAATTCAGAAACAGAAAGTCAAATACTACATGTTCTCACTTGTAAATGGGAGCTAAATAATGTGTACACATGTTCATAGAAAGTAGAATAGACATTGGAGACTCCAAAAGGTGAGAAGATAGGAGGAGGGAATGAGATGAAAAAGTACCTAATGGGTACAATGTACACTATCCAAGTGATGGCTACACTAAAAGCCCAGACTTCAACAACACACAATATATCCCGGTGCCAAAACTGCACTTGTACCCCATAAATCTATCAAAATAAACAATTAAATTAAAAAGAACAAAGAAAGATAAATGGGAAGAATAACCTAAGTCAAAGGCAGAAGTGTCAATTTCCTCAAAGTGTTTCTCTTCTCAAAACAGGAAAAAAAATAGAAACCAGAGTGCAATTACAGGTGGGTTAGGCACATATTGTGTGTTTGTGTGTGTGTGTGTGTGTGTTGGTGGTGTTGTCATTGTTGTTATTTGTGACTATAAGAAAGAGATGTAGGAGTTTTTAAACCATCTAAATTTATGTCCAAATAAATATAATATATATGTCTGTATTTGTGTATATGTATAAATATAGAGTAAGAAATGGAAAAATAAAAAGAAATTATAGCCGGGCTCGGTGGCTCAGCCTGTAATCCCACGCTTTGGGAGGCTGAGGTGAGTGGATTGCCTGAGCCCGCGGGTTCGAGACCCGCCTGGGCAGCGAGACCTCATCTCTACAATAAATCAAAAAAATCAGCCAGGTGTGATAGTGTGTGCCTGTAGTTCCAGCTACTTGGAAGGCTGAAGTGGAAGGATCACTTGAACCCAGCAGGTCTAAACTGTGGTGGCTGTTAGCGTGGCACTGAACTCTAGCCTGGGTGACAGAGTGAGATTTCAACTCAAAAAAAATAATAATAAATAAATAAATAAAAATTTAAACAAAAGAAAGAAAGAAAAGGAATGAAAAGGAGCAGAGTGAGACTCCAACTCAAAAAAAAAAAAAAAGAAAGAAATTATCAACATTAGTTACTCCAGAAAGTTGGAATTAAAAGAGAATGGTGAAAACCTTTACCTTTACCTTTTCTTATATATCTCTGTTTTGTTTGACTTGAATTTTTTTATGTAATAAAATGAGTACTTGAAAGAAATAAAAGGCTGGGCTCAGGGGGCTCAGCCTGTTATCCCGCACCTTGGGAGGCTGAGGTGAGTGGATTGCCTGAGTCCGCGGGTTCAAGACCCGCCTGGGCAACTTGGTGAGACCTCATCTTTACAATAAATCAAAATATTAGCCAGGTGTGGTAGCGCGCGCCTGTAATTCCAGCTACTTGGAAGGCTGAGGCAGAAGGATTGCCGGAGCCCAGCAGGTCGAGGCTGCGGTGGCTGGGAGCGGCCACTGCACTCCAGTCTGGGTGACAGAGTGAGACTTCAACTCAAAAAAAATAATAATAAATAAATAAATAAAAATGTAAACAAAAGAAAGAAAGAAAAGGAAAAGAAAGAAAAGGAATGAAAAGGAAGAAAGCTAGATGGGGGGAAAAGAAAGGCACAGAGGGAGGAAGGGAGGAAGAAAACCATATTTCAAACTATTTTTCAAGTGTTACAAAGCAAAGTTAACTCTTTTTGACATAGTCTTCCCAAACTAATGGATGCCTCACATATAGTATCTTTACTAAAGTAATTTCTATACCTCCTGAACCTTCCAGATTTTTTTCTATTTACTCCATGTAGCAACTGTACTTGGTTTTAATGAAGATGATACTGTCATCTTGTGGTGAATTGTGGCAGTGCGGGAATGCACACAACACACACACACACACACACACACACACACCCCAAATTCTAAACGTTTTCTCCCTTAGTAATTTAAAATTTAAAAGAACCTTAAAAACCATCCAATCTTTGTCCAACTCCATCATTTTACAGTGGAGGCTCCTTAAGCTTATATTACATTCTAGACCTCATTTCTTCACTTCTGTTCAATTCCCCATTATTATCTAGGTTAACATTAACTTTTGCAAAATAAATAAATGAATTTCCAAAGCTATTTGCCCTAGCATGTGCTATCTAGACCTGCATAATCAAGCGAGGATTAACCTAATGCCAAATCTACTCCAGGTAACTTTAAATATGAGGTTTATGTTTCACAACTTTTTCTTTATGCTCACAGCAATTCATATGGAAATTCCTCCTATTAATTCACCCAAAAGTATTTCTTTAGAGACTACCATGTGCCACACACTGTGCTAGGAGTGTTAGGGATTCCATGCTGAGCAAATCTCCCTCCTCCCGTGGAGCCCACATTCTAGTGAAGAGAGACAAACAATAAACAAACAAGTAAATACAATATGTCAGGTGGTGATAAGTGCTGCTGAGAAAAATAAAACAAGGAAAGGGAAGGAAGAGGGTCAAGAAAGACTTCACTGATTAGGTGATGTCTGAACAGAAACCTGAAGGAGCGGATGAAGGAATCCTGATGAGAATTTGGGGTGAGAGGACGATCAGTTGTGATCTCATAACACCTGTAAGGAACTAGCAGTCTTCCAAAACTTTACAGTACTGATGAGGTTATTCCCCACACCTCCCTTTGAGGGATCTTACTAGAAACATTTCCAGTGCCTCAAAACAAAATAATGAGGATTTGGTACGGAAAGATCTCATTAGAGAAATACTTCAGAGTAGGATTTCCCTTGAGGTTAGAACTCTTCTTCAGATCTCTTGGCAATTTTTTTTCCTTTTAATCAGAGCCATAGAGGCAACAGCCAATGAAAACTGATATAAAATATGACTCAAGATATACAGAAGTCACACTTGTCAAAGAGCCCTGAAAGGCAGGTAGGTGCTCTTGGAGATTCTGAACACTTCTTTGCCAGACCAGACTGCAAAACAGATGTGAGAATCCATTGAATACACTAGACTGAATCTCCAAAGAATATCAGTCCATCATCTAGACCACTCCACTCAAGGACAACCAACCTCCTCCACAATTCTGCAGCTCTGTACCTGTGAGTCTAAGAATGGAAAAGAAGGCCTGACACCAACTCCATTCAAAATAAGACCATAGACTAACTTTGGAACTTTCAGACTTTCTGTTATTTTAATTAAATGTTCATTTAAAGCCGGGCTCGGTGGCTTAGCCTGTAATCCCGCGCTTTGGGAGGCTGAGGTGAGTGGATTGCCTGAGCCCGCGGGTTCGAGACCCGCCTGGGCAACTTGGCGAGACCTCATCTCTACAATAAATAAAAAAATTAGCCGGGCATGGTAGCGCGCGCCTGTTGTTCCAGCTACTTGGAAGGCTAAAGCGGAGGGATCGCCGGAGCGCAGCTGGTCGAGGCTGCAGTGGCCAGGAGCGGCCACTGCACTCCAGTCTGGGCGATGGAGTGAGACTCCGACTCAAAAAAAAAAAAAAATGTTTATTTAACTTGTCTCTCTTCTCCATCCTCTTCCTCAACTCTTCCCAAATTGTTAGAACTGAGTTCCTCTTTCCAAACTTGAGGGATTTCTTTTTGGGTTGAGAAAAATGACAAAAAAATCTTGACACTATTTTCTTTTCATTTCTTCTTTTTTGTTAGAGCAGTGATAAAGGACAGAGTTGGGTAGTGATAAAGTCACAGAGGTCATGAAGAAGATTCGTTGGTGATTGTGCAAGCACAGGCAGACCAGACTTATAACCCTTCCCTTCCCTAGTGAAGAGGGCATGAGTACCTTTTCTTAAGCAAGCTCGGTTTTGTTCAACCTTTGGTAGGACAAAAATCTACTTCTGTGGATTAGATAAAGTATGTCTAGGTCACTCCAGATTCTGTCCATTTCTTCTACTCTGCCTTAGCTATTTCAGGATGTCTAACAGTAAATGAAGAATGACAGAAAATGAATCTTCTTTTTTGGAAACAGATTTGGGTTGAGTCTTGTCAAAAAGGCAAACAGGAGTCCTTTGATCCTTATATGTCCAGCACAGCACCAGACCAGTCTTCACTGCTCATCTTTGGGATTTCATAACTGTTGCCTAGTAGTCCAGATCCCAAAGGTCACTATAGAAATCCAAAGTTTCAAATTGCTGGATAGGCCGGGCCTATAATCCCAGCACTTTGGGAGGTCAAGATGAGAGGATTGCCTGAGCCCACGGGTTCAAGACCAGCCTGGGCAACTTGGTAAGACCTCATCTATACAATAAAAATCAGAAAAATTAGCCAGGCATGGTGGCACGTGCCTGTCGTTCCAGCTACTTGGAAGGCTGAACTGGAAGGATTGCCTGAGCCCAGTAGGTCGAGGCTGCGGTGGCCATCAGCGTGCTACTTCACTCCAGCCTGAGTGACAAAGTGAGACTCCAACTCAAAACAAAAAAACAAATTGCTGGATAGAAGCTTGCCCTCCTCTGCGCCTCTCTAAATGGAAATGCAGTGCAAGAGATGGGTTCACATCACACTAGCCTGACTTGAAGCGGGGTGGGGACACAGAAAGCAGCTCATCCTGCCATCCCACAATGCCATAGAGGCCCCTTGAAGGTGTTCTTATCCTCTCTGTTCTTACCTTCTCAATGCTACTCTTTTGCCCTATCCCCAGAGCCTCTCTCTCGAGCCCAGGCTACTTGTTTTTTTAAAATGTATTGTTTATTCTCTGATGTCACTGGACTCATTTTCAGATACTTTTTAACCTCTTGTTATGTACTTTGATTATTTAACTTTGACCATTTCACAAGGTGATTTTTTGTTTTGTTTTGTTTTGTTTTTTGAGTTGGAGTCTCACTCTGTCGCCCAGACTGGAGTGCAGTGGCCGCTCCCAACCACCGCAGCCTCGACCTGCTGGGCTGCGGCGATCCTTCCGCCTCAGCCTTCTGAGTAGCCAGAATTACAGGCGCGCACTACCACACCCGGCTTATTTTTTGATTTATTGTATTGAGGTCTCACCAAGTTGCCCGGGTGGGTCTCGAACCCACGGGCTCAGGCAATCCACTCACCTTAGCCTTCCAAAGCGTGGGATTACAGGCTGAGCCACCAAGCCCGGCTCACAAGGTGATTTTAGCAATACCAAATACAGTCTAAAACTTGAAAAATCTTAGAATACTTTGGTTATCTAATACATCAGGGTAGATACATTAAAATTGTTTTTAGTTTTTTGAAACTCTTTAAGTCTACTGCTTTTCTTACCTTAAATGTCCTAAGTTTCAAAACCTAAAAAGGAGGAGCAGACCTAAAACAAAATGACACAAAAACTAGAGAATAAGGCAAGGGAACACTCAAATGTGGTGCCTTCTATTATTTCTTCTAAGTTAGCCACAGACTGTTTTTCTTCCTGTCAAGAAAGTCAGTCTTGCAAACACACTCCCTGTTTCTTCAAAAATCCACCTTCTGGAAATCTAGGCTGTCCTCCTCTGCAACCCCTGAACATCACACCCTAAGTTAAAACCACCATTATTTGCCAAGTCTGCCTAGAAAGACAACCTGTCCTCAAATCTCCCCAATTGTAACCCATCTCAGTTTCCTGGGTCCTCCCAGATGGGCACCCAGGACCCGGAGGGATAAAAAGAGCTTTCTTCCAACAAGACACCTGGAAGAAATGAAACCAGACTTACCCAAAGCAGAAGGGGAAAAATAAGCCTAGGTATGGTGGCTCAAACCTGTAATACTAGTACTTTGGGAGGCCAAGACAGGAGGATCTCTTGAGCCCAGGAGTTCAAAATCAGCCTAGGCAACATTATGAGACATCCTCTCCACCAAAAAATAAAAATAAAAAAATTAGCCAGGTGTTGTGGCGGCTATCTGTAGCCCCAGTTACTCAGGAGGCTGAGGCAGAAGAATCACCTGTGACAAGGAGGTTAAGGCTGCGATGAGCTGTGATAGTGCCACTGCACTCCATTCTGGGTGACAGAGACCTTGATTCAAAAAAGGAGGAGGTTGGAATCAGACTGGCAGAGCCGATAGAGAGAAAATTTTCGCTACACATAAATATGCATTATGGAAATCCTCCAAAGAATTGCCCCAGTGTTTCAGTTCTATCTAATTTGATACACAAAATGTATTTTCATAAAACATTTCATGAATATATATCATTTGCCTAAGTAAAAAAAACACAGTAGTATTATACATCTGTATTGACAAAGAAAATTACTTTGGCTCATAATTATTATTTTATGCATAATTTTAATCCCAACTATTTCTATATTTTCTCTGTATTCTAGCCAAAGAAATAAGAATTAAGTCTTCCCATTCACTTTCAAGTAAATCAGGGTGTCCTCCTGAAACTCAGGCAGTAAAAATCTGGTATTGCGTCTTTCTTTGTGGGCAAAGGAGAAGTTTAACATATTCTACAGACCCTGAAGAGCCAGGTATATTCAGTATTATTATTTTTATCACTAATAGCTCTTAAATGCTAGCATATGAATTAAGTTATTTTAGAAAATAATCAAGATAAAATCTCTTTGGGGAATTTTCTGATGGGAATTAAATGGTTAAACTTAGTCATATCTGCATGCTATTTGTAATTAATCTGTTCCCATTATAATTGCTTTCTACAAATAACCACTTAAATTTCAAAGATACTTTATGGCTAACTGACAGATGAATGCATCTCAAACTCTAATGTGGGGGAAAAGTCTTTATCAAACAAGCTAATCAACAGAAAGGAGTGATATGAATACAGTTTATCCCTCTATCTTTTCTTATCATCTGGCTCAGATACCTGAAAATCTTTGAAGAACTTTAGAGAGAGTTGCTGCATGACAGACTGATATATATGATATATACACACATATATATATACACATGTATATATATGTGTGTGTGTGTGTGTGTATGTATCATATTGAGAGAGCCATATCATATCATACAAACCACTAAAAATCAAGTCCTGAATTAGGTAATACTTTTATAATAAACAATACAAATTCCCTATGACTCCATACCAAAAAAATTCAATCCCAAACCAAAGGACCACATAAATCTACCAATAAATCTAAATGATATCCTAGAGCCATAAAAAGCATGAATGTTCCTTCAAGTTTGTTATAATGAAGTTAGACCCATACTGCATAATGAATAAAATGATCCCGTGTCCTAAAAGTTCCAGCCATGTGGGCACAAGACTGAAAAAATAAGACCAAGCAGAGAAACACTGTACTGAATCAAGAGAATTTGGCAATACTCATCCAATCAGTCATTCAATCATCCAAAAAATAATTACAGTATTTATCACTTTTATTGTGACAGGTGGGATGACTAATGAGGAAGACAAATAAGAAATTAGACAATGACACTATAATGTATATGTGTTCTGAAATGTAGAAGCATCATCTTCAGGAATCAGGAAAGACTTCTTGAAGGTGAAGATACCCAAACTGAATCCTGAAGGAAAAATGGGCACTACCTAGGTGAAAGGGGCAGAAAACATAGCACGTGCATAAGTCCCAAGTTAGAACATGATACTGTGAGAGCCCTAAGGAGTCCCATGCATTTGAACACTAAGAAGAAATTGCAAGGGGTACAATGGGGTGGTAAATAAGAGCCAGAGAAGGAATACTTTTGCATGCTATGGTGAGGAGATGAGATTTTAGCTGAGAACAAAGAAGCAGCATTGATGGTAGGTGATGAAAAAGCAGATGTGGTAAATTACAGGATATTTGCTCTACACTGCTCTGCTTCAATCTGAGCATCACCTTAGTGAACATCCTCCTTGGGTGGAGTGTTTGACGCTTCCCCATTACTCACGTGTCTCCCTGTTCCTTGATCTACCAAATCCTGCTTTTCAGTATCTCCCAACTGACAAGAGTTTCCATCCATCCAAGAAACTGATCAGCCTGTGGAGAGCATTCCTATCAAACAAAACTAAATAACTAATGCTGATACCAAGTCTTCTTTAAAAGAAAAAAATGTAACACTATTTGTTTACCTTATAACTCGCAGGCATTAATCATCAGACAACTTAGAGGTACTGTGTTCCTCCTGTCAGACTTCACCATCATCTTAGCAGACTACCCAAAGAATGAGAAAGACCAAAAACACCTCGCTGGACACCGTGGTGACAGAGTTCATTCTCCTGGGCTTGTCTCACCCACCTCATCTAAGAACCCTCCTCTTCCTGGTCTTCTTCATCCTTTACATCCTGACTCAGCTGGGGAACCTGCTCATTCTGCTCACCGTGCGGGCTGACCCGAAGCTCCACGCTCGCCCCATGTACATCCTACTGGGAGTGCTCTCATTCCTGGACATGTGGCTCTCCTCAGTCATTGTTCCTCGAATCTTCCTAAACTTCACTCCTGCCAGCAGGGCCGTCCCGTTTGGTGGCTGTGTGGCTCAGTTGTATTTCTTTCACTTCCTGGGCAGCACCCAGTGCTTTCTCTACACCCTGATGGCCTATGACAGGTACCTGGCAATATGCCGGCCCCTGCGCTACTCTGTGCTCATGAATGGGAGGTTGTGCACAGTCCTTGTGGCCGGAGCTTGGGTGGCCGGCTCCATCCATGGGTCTATCCAGGCCACCCTGACCTTCCGCCTGCCCTACTGTGGCCCCAATCAGGTGGATTACTTTTTCTGTGACATCCCTGCAGTGTTGAGACTGGCCTGTGCTGACACAACTGTCAATGAGCTGGTGACCTTTGTGGACATTGGAGTAGTAGCCGCCAGCTGTTTCATGTTAATTTTGCTCTCCTATGCCAACATAGTCCACGCCATCCTGAAGATACGTACTGCTGACGGGAGACGCCGGGCCTTCTCCACCTGTGGTTCCCATCTGACCGTGGTCACAATCTACTACGTTCCCTGTATTTTCATCTACCTTAGGGCTGGCTCCAAGAGTCCCCTGGATGGAGCAGTGGCTGTGTTTTACACTGTTGTCACTCCATTCCTGAACCCCCTCATCTATACTCTGAGAAACCAGGAAGTGAAGTCTGCTCTGAAGAGGTTAACAGCAGGTCCAGGGACTGTGAATGAAAATAAGTAACAATACCCACATTATCATCACTACCACTTTTTTCAGCTACTGCTGCATGAGACAAAAGCTCAGTAAACCATTCATGATTTAAACTGAATGTACTTTAATTTTATTTGGAAGAAAATTCTGAATACTGTGGACCCAAAATCTTTTCATCTCATTAAATCAGTTCAAATTGTTTTACATTATTTGTTTAGAACTAAATGGATACGACTGGGTGCAATGGCTCACATCTATAATCCCAGCACTTTGGGAGACCGAGGTGAGAGGATTGCCTGAGCCCACAGGTTTGAGACCTGGGCAACTTGACAACACTTCATCTCTACAGTAAATCAAAAAAGAAAGAGAAGGAAAGAAAGAAAGAAAGAGAGAGAGAGAGGAAGGAAGGAAGGAAGGAAGGAAGGAAGGAAGGAAGGAAGGAAGGAAGGAAGGAAGGGATGAGTTGCTTCTTCTACCTCTGACTACCTTGTGAAATAAGAAAATACCTTATCAAATGGCACATCAAAATGTGTTATTTCTTAAGTGGTATATCATGCTAGAAAATTTGAAAAGGAAAAAAAAAGCATAATGCTACTATAGCTCCTTTTTCATTCTGTTTGCTTCTTATTCTAGACATCTATAAATTCTGTGTTCTTTTGCTTGTGCGTGGCATGAATATTTCCAAGCACTTGAACTTGAAAATTCTGGAACATTTATGGTTTCTTCCTGTCCCTCACCTTCCCCATGTGTTAACATATCAAATTCTGTCTTCTCCACCTTTAGAATCTCTCTTGATTCATAACTAGTTTTTTGTCCTTTTCTTCCTCATCTATACCGCAATCAAAATTACTCTCAGAAACACTGAATCTGTAGGACTCTCCTGTGAATGTAGAATAAGTCCAGACTCCTTAATCTGGAATTCCAAGCCCAATACAATCTGGATCTAACATACGTTTTCTCTCAAGACATTTCCATCTTCTTTCCTTCTCTCACTTCCATTGATCTACTGCTGTTCCTTAAGCACACCCTAAAATTGCCTGCATTCTTTTGCTGAAGCTCTCTCTTCCATCTAGAATATCCTCCCTGTCTATATTGACCAAGTGAAGATCTCTGATTCCTTCAGATCTATATCAAACAATTCCTCATTTGATTTTCCAAGACAGGACTTAGCTCACTTCCTTTATATTGCCATAGTCCCTTTATTTCAGAATTTCTCACAGTCTGTCAATCTCTCACAGTCTATCAATTCTTGACTATAGCATAGTCAAGAATTTAACCTCTCTTTCCATCCCAAATTGTGAGTCCTCAAAGGAGATAAGGGATTAGTGTTTGTGTCTGCCTCTTTCTCAAATAACTAGGGGCAGACACAGAAATCAATGTTTGTTGCTGAATTGAAACACCACTGGGGTTAGGTGCGGACCTAGTACCTCTTTTGTGAAGCGACAGCTGAGGAGATTCTGGCGCTCACCATGGTCGACAAAAAGCCCAAGGAAGGAGTCAAGACTGAGTACAACGATCCGATTTGACGGGCAGCCAATCAATGAAACAGACACACCTGCACAGTTGGAAATGGAGGATGAAGATACAATTGATGTGTTCCAGCAGCAGACAGGAGGTATCTATTAAAAAGGGAACCAGCTTCTTTACTCCAAAACTGTCCTTACAGACCAAGATTACATTCTCAATTAGAAAACTACAAATTTGGCCCAGCTCAGTGGCTCAGCCTATAATCCCAGGACTTTGAGAGGCCGAGGCTAGTGGATTGCCTGAGCCCGAGGGTTCAAGACCCACCCAGGCAACTTGGCGAGGCTTCATCTCTACAATAAATCAAAAATTAGCCAGGCGTGGTAACACGCACCGGTAGTTCCAGCTACTTGGAAGGCTGAGGCAGAAGGATTGCCAGAGCCCAGCAGGTCGAGGCTGCAGTGGCCAGGAGCGTGCCACACTGCACTCCAGTCTGGACGACAGAGTGAGACTCCAACTCAAAAAGAAAAAAAGAAAACTGCAATTTAGTTCCACCAATTCCTGACTACTATAGTTTTCTTTATTCTTTCATTTTCCCCTTCCCCATTCCTGTACATAATGCAACTGATGTATGTGCACACGCATATTGCAATTTTTTTTAACTAAATGGCCAATGGTATGTTTTAATTGACAACATCAGGTAGAGATGAGATGGGAACAAATGCTGGTTCTGTGAAAATACCCCCAGCCGGGCTCAGTGGCTCAGCCTGTAATCCCGTGCCTTTGGGAGGCTGAGATGAGTGGATTGCCTGGGCAACGAGACCTCATCTCTACAATAAATTAAAAAATCAGCCGGGTGTGATAGCGCATGCCTGTAATTCTGGCTACTTGGAAGGCTGAGGCGGAAGGATCGCCAGAGCCCAGCAGGTCGAGGCTGCGCTGGCCGGGAGCGGCCACTACACTCCAGTCTGGGCGACAGAGTGAGACTCCAACTCAAGAAAAAAAAAGAAAAAAGAAAATACCCCCTTTCTCCATTAGTGGCATGTTCATTCAGTTCTTATCTTTATATTACGTAAATTATTTGGCTCTCACTGTTTTAACAAAAAGACAACAACTTAAAAAATCCTTGCATTCCTTGTTCAATTGGAGAATTTTAATGTTTTTCATTTATCATTGTCAAACCAAGGACAATTTTATAACTTTTTTGTACGTAGCTGTTACATGAAGGGCAATCTGTCTTTTAGGGATCAATTACTCTTAAAAAAGAATCCTAGATAGCTTTCCCTTCAAGTCAAGCATCTTGTTGTTTAAATAAACTTCTTGTTTAAAAAAAAAAAAAGGAAGAAACACCACTGGGAAAGTCTCTTGCAATGTATCTCAAACAAAATAAAGAAATTGTTGTTTATCCCCTTGTCCTGGTCTCACCTGGAAAAACAACAGTTAAAACAAACTGGATACCATCTCACACCATCCAGAATGGCTATTACTAAAAAGTTTTTTTAAAAAAACAAAAAACCCAACAAGATGTTAGTGTGGTTGCAGAGAAAAGGGAATGCACCTACACTGTTGGTTGGAATGTAGACTACTTCAGCCTCTATGGAAAGAGGTTAGAGATTTCTCAAAGAACTAATAATAGATTTACTATTCAACGCAGCAATCCTACTCACTACCGGGCATATACCCAAAGAAGCATAAATCACTCTACCAAAAAGACAATTGCACTCGTATGTTTATTGCAGTACTATTCACAATAGCAAAAATATGGAACCAACACAGGTGCCCATCGATGGCAGACTGGATAAACAAAAATGTGGTACATATATGCCACGGAATACTACACAGTCATAAAAAATTAAAAATCATGGGTTTTTTTGCAACAACATGGATGCAACTGGAGACCATCATTCTAAGCAAATTAGCACATAAACATAAAACTGAATACCACAAGTTCTTACAAGTGACAGCTAACCACTAAATACACGTGGGCATAAAGATGGGAACGAGTTATTGGGGACTTCTAAAGAGAGGAGGGAAGGAGGGACTGATGGACTAAAAAACTACCCATTGGGGACCATTTACACCTCCTGGATGATGGGCTCAATGGCACATGTTTTTATTGAATCTAAATAAGCAAATAAATAAATGAAACTGAAGACAGAAGATTCAAGTACACAGGAGTCTAAAAGCAAATACAGACAGTTCTTCAGTGAATTAATGAAAACAAGGTAAAAGTATATTTTCATGTGCTGACATGTTTTTTACTTCTTTAGATGTGTGATGTCATATGGCTCATTTTAACAAGCAAAATTAAAACAAAGGCATGAAAAGACTCAAATTTTATAAATGTAAAAATATGCTCTTCTGAGCAAGATGGCGATGGAATAGGTCAGACTGTGAGAGTCCCTGCAAAAGTGAGTGTCCATAAAGACTCTCCACATGAGTGGGTGTGTGCCAGTGGGCGAGTGAAAGTCTGTCTGAGGAGAGGCAGGTTCATGCACCTGGGGCTCTCCTCTGGAGATGACTGCAGCCCACGACTGCCCAGAGATGGGAGACCTGGGCCCACAGGATCATCTGCAGTTCTCGGGCCTGTCTTGAGAGGAAATCAACAGAGAACAGCTGCCCCTCACCACCTGGCACCTGGTCCACGCCATTACCTACAACTACATACCTGGCCCCAAGAAGGCAGGTCGTGGAAATCTGTAATAAAGTTCCAATACCGGTGACAGGACGCTGAAGGGTGCCATCTTCTCAGTCCCAGGACCGGGCAGAGACTTGCATTGCCCCACCCAGCTCTGCTCAGCCTCCACCTTGGGACCTGATCAGACAAGGAGAGACAGGCGCCCCTCCCCCCACGCTGGACCAGGCACAGACGCGTCAGATCTGAGTGGGAGACTTGACAGCAGCAGCAGCGAATAGGGTGAGTCCGGATCTGACCCACCCTCCTCCCACGGTAGTTCATAGGGCAACTGACCCACTTGAAAGCACTGAGAGCAGAGGGGAGGGGCTGGAGACCAGAGCCGCTCCTTAAGAAGGAGGCCTGAAAGGAACCTGGACTCACAGAAACGGCTAGAGAACGTTGGATTTTTTGTTTGTTTGTTTGTTTGTTTGTTTTCTCTTTTCTTCTTGGTTTTTTTTATTATTAGATTTAGCTTTGATTTTTTCCTCTCTTTCTTTCTGTTTTTGTTTACGTTTTTGTACTTGCCTTGTTTCTATTATCTTAATTTTTTTTTTTTTAGATTTTCTCTTTATGTGTGGGTATGTTTGAGGGAGAGTACACCAACAGGGATTTTTTGTTTGTTTGTATGAGTGTATGCTTTTGTCTTTTTTGTTTTTTCTGTCTTTGTCTCTGTTTGTTTGTTAGTTGGTACTCCTGTGTGTTTTCCCTCTTCTCTCTCTCTCTCTCTCTCTCTCTCTCTCTCTCTCTCTCTCTCCCCACTTCCCTTTAATCTTCTTCTTTCCTGTTTCCATTCTTTTCTTTTTTTAATCTCATTTTGCTTTGGGAGAGCAAACAGACACTCCCCACTGCATGGACAGATTGTAAGGCAGTGGGAAGTGGGTTCCAGGGGGCCACACACCTGTCAGCGGATATTGAGATCTGCAGATAGCTTCTGAATCACAGCTCCTCCTTCAATTAAAACTCAAAACTGCAATAATCACAGGCCCCCACTCCTAGTCCAGCTTCAGAATTGAACAAAATCAGAGGATCTACATAAGGTGGAATAGGAGATTGAGCAAATAGAAATAAAAGCTATCCCCCATCACTGAACAACAGAATTAAAAAAGAAGTTTTTTAAAAAGGAGGAAAACCTACACAAATGAAGATAAAACAAAGAAAGAATATGATTCTCACACAGACCCCGGGGAGGTCAGCCACAGACTCTAGAACTCAAGCAATGAAGAACCCTCATAATGACTGGTCTCCAATCACAAACTCAGATATCAAAATAGATTCCAGAAGCTAAACCTCAGTTTCTCAGCCAACTCATCTTTGACAAAGCCTCCACCATCAGCCACTGGGGAGAGGAGAACCTATTCAGTAAATGGTGTTTCGAAAACCGGCTGACCACACGCAGAAGATTAAAACAAGACCCCTACCTATCACCATACAAAAATCAACTCTAAATTGTCAAAGACCTAAACATAAAACCTCAAACTATAAGAACCTTAGAAAATGCAGGAGACATCCTTGTGGGAATTGGAACTGGCAAACAATTCCTGATCAAAACCTCAAGTGCTCATACCATAAGAGATAAGATAGACAAGTGGGACCTCATCAAACTGAAAAGTTTCTGCAAAGCCAAAGAAACCATCAAGAGAGCAGGGAGACGGCCCACAGACAGGAAAAAATATTTGCCAACTGCATATCTGACAAAGGCCTAACATCTAGGATCTGCAAGGACCTCAAACGTCCTGAAAAGAAAAAAACAAACAGCCCCTTTACAAAGTGGGCAAAAGACATGAATAGATACTTCTCAAAAGAAGACATTCGAACAGCCAACAGATACATGAAAAAATGCTCAGCCTCACTAGCCATCAAAGAAATGCAAATTAAAACCACACTGAGATACCACCTAATTCCAGTCAGGATGGCCATCATCCATAACTCAAAAAGCAACAGATGCTGGAGAGGATGTGGCAAAAGGGAATACTTCGACATTGTTGGTGGGAGTGTAAACTAGTACAGCCTCTACAGAAAAACAGTGTAGCAATTCCTAAAAGAACTAAAAATCGACCTCCCATATGAGCCTGTAATCCCCCAACTGGGAATATACCCAGAGGAACTCAAATCACTCTATGAAAAAGATACCTGCACATGCATGTTTATTGCAGCATTATTTACAATAGCAAAAACATGGAACCAACCATGCTGCCATTGAAAGAGAACTGAATTTTTTTAAATGTGGTACATATACACAATGGAATATTACACAGCCATAAAGAAGGACAAAATTATGAACTTCTCAGCAACTTGGATGGATTTACAGTCTATTATACTGAGTGATCTATTACAGAAACAAAGAACCAAGTTTCACATGTTCTCACTTATAAGTGAACCTTGAGCGTCTTTTGTAATACTATAAAAAAGGGATTGGCAGTAGTGGGAAACTGTCAACAGAAGGAGCACACCTCATCAACAAGGATACCTGCACAATGAACATTTGTATACCTAACCCTGAATTGTACCCCACATATTTAAAAGAAAAAGATATGTTAATATGGATGTGAGAATTACATTATACTATGTAGAAAGGTCATAATATCAGTAAGGATATTTTATGTTATAAATCCATATGATTCATGTTAAACATGATAGGCATAACATTATAAATACTATAAGAGAAAACAAGCAAGGCAGTACTTGCTTGAAATGGTTAAGTCATTGAAAACTGCCCACCGGACATCTGAAAAAATAACATCTTTAATGGACTCTAGAAGCCTTGTATTTAAGTTGTTCTGATTCCAGCACCAGAAACCTAATTAAATTGACCTGAGATAGGACCTGAGCATAGGACATTTTTAATTGTGATTCTACTGCAGACGAAAAAGTGTTGCTCAAGGAGGTCTGAAAATCCTTAAAGCAATCTCACTTTTTTATCTCAAGTACTGCAGAAAAGCATGCGTGATTTGCCAGTCAGTACACAAATTTGGAAGGTCAGTACCCAAACCTAGATTGCAACTCCCAAGGTAAGTTGTCTAAACCATTAAGTGTGAATCCTATTTTTTCCAGTTCTGCCTACTAATTAGTCACAAGAGAGGCACAGGCCTCCCTTGATCAATGCTATTATTCAAAGTGTATGTCTACCTAGGAAAGAAAGTTCTGGAATCCTTCCTAATCTAGCAGAAACCAGGAGACTCTGAAGTGCCAGGATGACATAATTTAATTATGAGATGTTGCACCTGCTTCTTCAAAGACACCTCCACCTCTGCACTCAGTGACAATGTGATCTCACAGAAGTCAAATTTCAGCTGAAGGTCTGACTGGGGAATGGCTGAGACAAAACTGGAAGGTCAGTATAGGGGAGGGGAGGGGCAAAAGGGAGGGGAGGGGAGGAAGATCACAATACATATATTTAGTAATGGCACTTTTGTTTTTAGAAAATATTTCTTGGCCGCGCTCGGTGGCTCAGCCTGTAATCCTGCGCTTTGGGAGGCTGGGGTGAGTGGATTGCCTGAGCCTGCGGGTTCGAGACCCGCCTGAGCAACTTGGCGAGACCTCATCTCTACAATAAATCAAAAAGATTAACCAGGCATGGTAGAGCGTGCCTGTAGTTCCAGCTACTTGGAAGGCTGAGGCAGAAGGATCACCGAAGCCCAGCAGGTCGAGGCTGCGGTAGCTGGGAGCGGCCACTGCACTCCAGTCTGAGCGACAGAGTGAGACTCCAACTCAAAAAAAAGAAAAAGAAAATATTTCTTGCTAACAATTGCAAACTTAACTGACAAATATAATTGACTTCCTTTCAATATTCTCCACGAGGGTGTGGTCTATATCTGTGTGGTACGCTGCTTTTTTACCCAAAAAGAACACAGAATATAGCCTATAGATGTCTGAGTCAAATAAATATTTGCTGAATTGAATTGAATATACATTTCTGTGGGAGCCCTGGATTTAAAAGTAGTCAGTGTGTAAACTATGTCATGTGAAGGACGTTTAGAGAAGATCCCAGAGTCAGATTTAGCTAGCACGTTTCAAACTGTCCATTTTCATTTAGCTTATCCACCTATGAACAGTGTAACATTCATATCCTTCCACTTCATTTCTGTCTTTATTTATAAATTGGTTAAATGGCATGCTCTTTCTGTTGCATGGTCATGTTCCATTTTAATATGCATTTATTCTTATTGGATATCTGAGAGTAATGTAATATACTAAGTGCCTTTTAGCATTAAAGTGATATGTTAAAATTTTCTCCTTTTTATAGCTGTGTGTTCCATACAGTGCTCCATATAGTGTTTCATACTGTATATGTACCACATTTTTTTATTGAGTCCACCATCAATGGGCACCTGTGTTGGTTCCGTGTGAACAGTGATGCAATAAGCACACAAGTGCAGGTGTCTTTTGATAAAACAATGTCTGTTCCTTTGAGTATGTATAATCCCAGAGGTGGGGTTTCTGAGTTAAAGGGTAGGTCTATTTTTAGTTCTTTGATAATCTCCGGATTACTTTGCACTGGGTTGAACTAGCTTACATTCCCACCAACAGTGTATGAACAATCCCTTTTCTCTGCACCCTCAACAACAGCTATTGTTTTTTGACTTTTTATTAATAACTATCCTGACTGGTGTGAGCTGTAGTTTTGATTTGCATTTCTCTGATGATTGTGATGTTGAGCATTTTTTCATATGTTTGTTGGCTGCTTGTATGTCTTCCTTTGAGAAGTGTCTTTCTGTTCATGCTTTTGCCTACTTTTTAATGGGATTATTTGGTTTTTTTCCTGTAAATACATTTTAGTTCATTATATATTCTGGATATTAGGCCCTTGCTGGATGCATAGTTTGCAAATATTTTCTCCCATTCTGAAGGTTGTCACTTTACTCTTTTGGTGGTTTCTTTTGTTGTGTAAGAGCTTTGCAGCTTGATAAGGTCTCACTGGTCAATTTTAGTTTTTGCTACATTTACTTTTGAGGACTTTGTCATGAATTCATTGCCTAGGTCAGTGTCTAGGAGAGCATTCCCTAGGTTTTCTTCTACGATTTTTACACTTTGATGTCTTGCATTGAAGTTCTTGATTCACTTTGAGCAAATGTTTGTATATGGTGATAGAGTTCCAGTTTTATTCTTTTGCGTATACTTAGCCAGTTTTCCCAGCACCATTCATTGAATAGGGTGTCCCTTCTCCAATTTTTTGTCAGCTTTGTCAAAGATAAGTTAGTTGTTGGTCAGTGGTTTTATTTCTGGGTTCTCTATCCTGTTTCATTGGTTTATGTGTCTGTTTTTGTACCAGTTCCATGCTATTTGGGTTACTGTGGTCTTGTACTAAGTTTTGTAGTCTGGAAGTGTGATGCCACTGACTTTGTTCTTTTTGCTGAGAATTACTTTGACTATTTAGGTTCTTTTTTGCTCATACGAATTTAAGGATTGTCTTTTCTAGGTCTGTTAAAAATGTTGCTTGCAGTTAAATGAGGATTGCATTGAAGCTGTAGATTGCTTTGCGTAGTATGGACATTGTAATGATATTGACTCTTCCAGTCCAAGAGCATGGAATGTTTTTCCATTTGTTTGTGTCATCTCTGATTTTTTTAAGCAGTGTTTTGGAGTTCTCATTGTAAAAATCTTTCACCTCTTTGGTTAAACATATTCTAAGGTATTTTATTGTTTTGAGTGGCTATTGTAAATGAGATTGTGTATTTTAATTTGGTTTTCAGCCTTCTTGTTGTCAGTGTATAGAAATGCAACTGATTTTTTTAGCACTGATTTTGTATTTTGATACTTTGCTGAAGTTGTATATTGGTGCCAAGAGTTTTTTGGTGGACTCTTTTGGGTTGTCTAGGTATAGAATCAAATTGTGGCCAAGCTCGGTGGCTCAGCCTGTAATCCCAGCACTTTGGGAGGCTGAGGTCAGTTGATTGCCTGAGCCTGCAGGTTTGAGACCTGCCTGGGCAACTTGATGAGACCTCACCTCTACAATAAATCAAAAATTAACCAGGCGTGGTAGCACGTGCTTGTAGTTCGAGCTACTTGGAAGGCTGAGGCGGAAGGATCACCAGAGCCCAGCAGGTCAAGGCTACAGTGGCCAGGAGTGGTCTGAGTGACAGAGTGAGACTGCAGCTTAAAAAAAAAAAGAATCAAAAGTTATATGCAAATAGAAATAATTCAACTATCTCTTTTCCTTTTTAAATAACTCTAATTTCTTTATCTTGCCTGATGCTCTGCTAAGACTTCTAGTACTATGTTAAATAGGAGTGGTCAAATAACTTTTAGGTACATGGATTTCCCAAAAGGCAATAAATTGCCTCCTCAAAACAAGATAATTTGAAGAGGGTTTTCTCTGAATATGAACTAATTACAAAGGTATGGAAATAGAGTAAATACAAGAAACAGTTGACTAACCTAGGGCTTAGTAACACCCAAACAAAAGGACAAAGGAGATGTCTTAGTTTTCTTGAGCTATATTCAAGGTATGACAATTAAGTTCACAAACTCATCCTAGAAAAAGTCCTACATACCTCAATGTTGACTATCACTATGGTCACCTTTGAAGTAGTCCCCTTGGGAAGCTATGCACTGACACCAGTACATAATCCATCCATCAAAACAATTTTGGAACTCTTCTTCTGGAATGAGCATCAGAGCTGTCATCACAAAAATGTCAGTGTTTGAATGAGAACAATGAACAAACATTAAATTTCCTGTTAAACTTGTCAAGAGTGGAGGTAAAATTGGGGACATGTTAGTCCAAATTTATGGGGATAATTTCGGGAAGAAAATGGATTAAAAGTTTTTCTGAGGGGAGAGAAAGCGTCACTGATGAAGAATGGTCAGGACAGCCAGTAACGAGCAGAACTAATGAAAACATTGCAAAACATCATCAAATTGTGTGTCAAAATCATCAGCTGACTGTGAGAAGCACAGCAGACCAAATAAAAATTGATAGAGAAACAGGAAAATCTTAACTGAAAATCTTGACATGAGAAGGAGATGTGCAAAAAATGGTCCCAAAGGAGCTCTTGCACCACGACAATGCACCAGCTCACACAGCACTGTTTATGAGGGAGTTTTAGCCAGTAAACAAATAACTGTATTGGAACACCCACACACTCACCTGATCCAGTTGCCCCAAATGACTTTTTTCCTTACCTGAAGATAAAGGAAATACTGAAAGGAAGACATTTTGATGACATTCAGGACATCAAGTGTAATTCAATGACAACTCCAATGGCCATTCCAGAAAAAGAGTTCCAAAATTGCTTGGATGGGTGGATTAGACACTGGCATCAGTGCATACCTTCCCAAGGAGAGTACTTCAAGAGTGGCCCTAGTGATATTCAGCAATGAGGTACAGAGCACTTTTTCCAGGATGAGTATCAGCAACTTTCATGTCTTCACATTTAAGATATTTGATAGTGTAGAGATCATTTCTATTTACCATCCACTCCTTGCTAAAAGTGTTTAAGACTTTATCTCAGGCTGAGTACAGTGATTCATATCCATAATCCCAGCATTGTGGGAGGCCCAGGCAAGAGGATGTCTTAAGCCCAGGAGTTCAAGACCAGCCTAGGCAACATAGTGAGACCTCATCTCTACAAATTAAAAAATTTTAAAAAAGAAGCTAAGCATGATGGCATGCACCTGTAGTTCCAGTTACTCAGGAGACTGAGATGGAAGGATCATCTCGGCTTAGTTGGTCTAGGATGTGGTGAGTCATGTTCCATGCCACTGTACTCCAGCCTGGGTGACAGAATGAGACCCTGACTCAAAAAAAGGAGAGAGAGAGAGAAAGAGTACTTGAATTTTTTCTAATAGCACGTATGTTAAAAGTCATTTGAGAAAAAAGGAGAGAGAGAGAGAGAGTACTTGAATTTTTTACTAATAACATGTATGTTAAAAGTCATTTGTTTCCTCCAATATCTTTCTGATTTTATATGAAGTCCCACTATGAACCCAGATACACTTGAGTATCATGAAAGATTGAGATTCTTTGAATAACTTGACTCAAAGTCTTGTAATCATCCAGTATTATACCACCCTTATTCAGCTTATGATTAATTTGTATTATAAAGTGTGTAACAAGCACATAACATCAGCATTACATACCTACACCTCAGCTCTCTTCCTATTAATGACAGTGAAGTCCAGTTCTGAAGACCAAGTTTATTTTCTCTGTACTTTCAAAGGCATATCTGCTAAAACTTCTTATTCACTAGAAAATAAGCAACATCAACGCAGGGATATTTTATTCACTGATGCACCCCAGCAATTGAAAAAGTACCTAGCACAACCTAGATACTCAGTAAAACATATTTGTTGAGTGGAAACCATCCACTTTGCCTTTCTTTACTACTCCCTAATTTAAAGTTCTCTTTTTCTGTTTATCTCAAAAAGAATGATTCAAAATAAGCTGATAAAAGAACTTGACATCCAAAGCCAAGGGGGGAAAATGTATAGACTTAAATATGTGTACTAAGATGTAGAGAAAGAAGAATTCACATATGGGGAAGAAATTCTGCATTGCCCTCTATGGACAGACTATATAGGTTGGAATGTTTAACAACTCCAAAACATTGAGATCACATACAAGAATTACAACTCAGAAAAAGAAAACCTTTAATCTGGATATTATATAATACTGTTCTTTTCATCATCTCACGCTTTCACAGGAATTCCCTACTGATCTTCTCCTCCCTCAACCTCCCTTCATGTCACTGCATAGCCTCACTTTTCTGTCCCACAGAGAGGATTTCTCCTTGATCTTCTCTTTACTCTCTAAGTCCACAGCCTCCCCCATAATTTCCAACATGCTAGATAAATCCACAAAATATTGAACAGTGTCAAAATTATTACTCAGGTAAATATAAAAATCAGGACATAATTGACATAATTAAATGATAGATTAATATCTCAAGCTGGGGAATATGCATTTATTTCACAAATTTCAGGACCTCCCAAGGACAAATGTACAAGAATATAACTTACTATTGCATAAACAATAGCATTCAAGAGTTCCTTCCCTTGAATAAACAGCTTCCTTCAAAACCAATTTTTGCTTCCACCCCTACAGTCACAGAATATTAGAGGTACAAATAAAAAAGAAGAAAAGGAAAAGGAGGAGAAATAGAAGACGAGAATGAGAAAGCAAGAGAAAAGGGGCATTTCCCCTCCTCCTAGCAATCGATGGTTCAGAAAATAATGAGATTCAGTCTGAATCCTATGTTACATTATTCAAAAAAAGTTTCAAATTAGAGAGTAAGCAAGCGTACAATCAGGAAATACTAGAACTTCTCAAGCCCACCCATACCCAGCTAGTTGCCTTCTGAATTCTGGTACAGCTGAAGAGGCCCCATAGTCACCGTGTCTCTCACAGCACAGAAGTAAGAGGCAGAGTCTTTTATCTGCAGCTCCTTCAGAAGGAGGTAACTGTATCCATCAGAGCGACTAAGGAATGAAGAAAAATGACCTCTCCCTGTCAAACCATCCAGAACAGTATAAGAGAGAAATATGGGCTCTCTGCCTTCATGTTGCTGGTACCAGGACAGCCCATTGAATCCAGATGTCCGGTATGTGCAGTTGACCTGGACTACAGCTCCTTCCATAGCTATCAACTCGGTGGGCTGCTCAATGCTTTGTCCTGCAGTGCCTATGACAAGACACACGACTGTTACCAGGGACAGTACTCCTGGAAGTCACATCACTATTAAAAATAATGATTTCTATGTGGTTACAAAAGACCTGCCATTGATCAGGGAGGTCCTTATAGATAGAAATAAATGATGGCCAAAGTGGCAGCAATAATAGTAGCAGTAGTTAGTATTTAATATCCAGTAATAATTAACTCTACATAATAAAATATCTATCAGGAAGGACCCTATTGTTACAAATGTCAAAAGTTGCCATCATTTAGCTGGAAGAAAATTATTTTGAAAACTCAGCAACATTTGCTATTCAATTGTGACTTACCTTCCATCTTCAGGGAAATATAAAGAAGGGAAAATCCCCACATCTGCTATAGGACACCACGAGTCTGAAACTTCATCTCTGGTTCCTGTGCCAGTGGAGTCTGAAGAAGGTGAACTCTCCATATGGATGAGTAAGTTCAGTCTAGGTGCAAAACCCAAAAGAAATACAGGGGGAGGAGCTCTTTCTCAAAGGGATGACTTTAAGCTTTCTTCCACAGGAGCAGCTATGAGTTCTCTTACAGGAGGGTCTTTCTCTCTCTCTCTCTCTCTTTAATTTTAAAGCTGCGGGCTACAATTCAGGGTTAAGTACATAAGTGGTCATCATACAGGTAAAGTTTGGGTACCCTTATTGATGCTATGTGCCTCCCTCCCCCCAACATTGTCTCACCACTGCCGATCCCTTTCTTATAAATATTATGATAAAGATTCTGTGTTCACTTAAACAGGAGTGTCTTTACATAAACATTTTCTGCTAGCAAATCCACAAGTTTTAATTCAAGTGATTGTGATGAACATTGAACAATAGAATTGTGTGTTAAGAATAGAGAAAACACTCAGTGGCTCAGCCTGTAATCCCGTGCCTTTGGGAGGCTGAGGTGAGTGGATTGCCTGAGCCCGCGGGTTCGAGACCCACCTGGGCAGCAAGACCTCATCTCTACAATAAAATCAAAAAATTAGACAGGCGTGGTAGCGCGCGCCTGTAATTCCGGCTACTCGGAAGGCTGAGGCGGAAGGATCGCCGGAGCCAGCAGGTCGAGGCTGCGGTGGCTGGGAGTGGCCACTGCACTCCAGTCTGGGCGACGGAGTGAGACTCCAACTCAAAAAACAAACAAACAAACAAACAAGAATAGAGAAAACAGCCCAGCTCTGTGGCTCAGCCTGCAATCCCATGCCTTTGGGAGGCTGAGGTGAGTGGATTGCCTGAGTCCGCGGGTTCAAGACCTGCCTAGGCAACTTGGCGAGACCTCATCTCTACAATAAATCAAAAAATTAGCCGGGCGTGGCAGCGCGCGCCTGTAGTTCCAGCTACGTGGAAGGTTGAGGCACAAGGATAGCCGGAGCCCAGCAGGTCGAGGCTGCGGTGGCCGGGAGCGGCCACTGCACAGCAGTCTGGGCGACAGAGTAAGACTCCAACTCAAAAAAAAAAAAAAAGAAGAGAGAAAACAAATGAGAACATAAACAAAGTCAAGCATGGTCAGTTTGTCCATAGTAATAGTTTTCTTTCTCGTTATATATCAAAATAAAATCCGGAATCCGTTACAAGTAGGGTGTATGTGCATATATTGAATATCATATGCTTTTGTGTTGTATATGTTTCAAAAACTAGGACAAGAAGAGAAAATACCCACCCTTTAAGTGTACTTTCAATAGGTAGTATGGAAATAATCTTCAAAAGATTCAAAGGTAGTTACAGAGTGATGAGTATTAAATGATGCTGTTATTGCAAATAAATGTATATATGTGTAAACTTTTAAAAGTGTGAAACAGCCGGGCTCGGTGGCTCAGCCTGTAATCCCAGCACTTTGGGAGGCCAAGGTGAGTGGATTGCCTGAGCCTGCGGGTTCAAGACCCGCCTGGGCAACTTGACGAGACCTCATCTCTACAGCAAATCAAAAAATTAGCCGGGCGTGGTAGCGCACACCTGTAGTTCCAGCTACTTGGAAGGCTGAGGCGGAAGGATTGCCAGAGCCCAGCAGGTCGAGGCTGCGGTGGCCGGAAACGGCCACTGCACTCCAGTCTGGGTAACAGAGTGAGACTCCAACTCAAAAAAAAAAAAAAAAAAAAGTGTGAAAGACCTGGTGCCATGGCTCAAGCCTGTAGTCCCAGCACTTTGGGAGACAGAGGCGAGAGCATTACCTGACCCCACGGGTTCGAGACCAACCTGGGCAACATGGCAAAACTTCATCTCTACAATAAATCAAAAAATTAGCTGGGCATGGTGGTGCATGCCTGTAGTTCCAGCTACTTGAAAAGTTGAAGCAGAAGGATCGCCTGAGCCCAGCAAGTCAAGGCTGTGGTGATCATGAGCGTGCCACTGCACTCCAGCCTGGGCGACAGAGTGAGCCTCCAACTCAAAAAAAAAAAAAAGTGTAAAAATACACACAGTAAACTACTAACATTGGTTATGTTGGGGCTGCAATGGAAGAATTCAGTGAGTTAATTTTATTCTTGTACCTCTCTGAATTGGTTAACGTTAAAATGAACGTGTTCCACTATGTAATTTAAAAGAAACTAAAAGCAAATTCAAACTGAAAGGAAAGAACAGAGATGCAAGAGGAAGAAAGAGAAGGAAAGAAGGAAAGGAAGAGGAAAAGAAGAAAAAGAGAAGAGAAAAGGAAAACATCAACAATATCTTAAACATATAACAAGATGTCTTAGAAAAAAATGTCTTATTATCCCTGATATTTTTATCCCTACTGGCCTCTCATTAATAGTAGTTAATATAAAAGGCAACTGCAATTTTTTTGTTTCTTTGAGTTGGAGTCTCACTCTGTCACCCAGGCTAGAGTGCAGTGGCACACTCCCGGCTACCCCAGCATCGATGTGCTGGGTTCAGGCAATCCTTCCGCCTCAGCCTTCCAAGTAGCCAGAACTACAGGCACGCGCTAACATGCCCAGCTAGTTTTTGATGCATTGTAGAGACGAGGTCTCACCAAGTTGCCCAGGCTGGTCTCGAACCCCTGAGCTCAGGCAATCCACCCTCCTCAACCTCCCAAAGTGTTGGGGTTACAGGTTGAGCTACCGAACCCAGCCAGGCAGCAGCAATTTTTAAAAAATGAACAATAACAAGTATTGGCAAGGATGTGGAGAAATCAGAATCTTCATAATTGCTGCTGGAAATGCAAAAAACAGATTGACAGTTCCTCAAAACGCTAAGCATAGATTTACCAATGACCCAGCAATTCCACTCTTAGACATATACCCAAAAAAATAAAAACATAATTTCATGCAAAAACTTGTACATGAATGCAAGCACCATCATTTACACTAGACCAAAAATGTAAGCAACTCAAATGTCCCATCAACTGATAGAAAAACAAAACATGGCGTATTCACAAAATAGAATATTATTCACCCATTTCAGGAATGAAATATTGATACATACTTCCACATGGATGAACCTTGAAAACACCATGCTAACTGAAAGAAACCAGACACAAAGGGCCACATGTTGTATGATTCCCTTGTATGAAATGTCCAGAACAGGCAAATCCATAGAGATTAAATAAATAAATAAATAAAAGCCAGGCTCGGTGGCTCAGCCTGTAATCCCGCACCTTTGGGAGGCTGAGGTGAGTGGATTGCCTGAGCCCGCGGGTTCAAGACCCACCTGAGCAACTTGGTGAGACCTCATCTCTACAAAAAGTCAAAAAATTAGCCGGGCGTGGTAGCGTGCACCTGTAGTTCCAGCTACTCAGAAGGCTGAGGCGGAAGGATCGTTGGAGCCCAGCAGGTCGAGGCTGCGGTGGCCAGGAGCAGCCACTGCACTCCAGTCTGGGCGACAGAGTGAGACTCCAACTCTAAATAAATAAATAAACAAACAAACAAATTTCTTGTAGGCCGGACTCTGTGGCTCAGCTGTCATCCCAGCACTTTGGAGGCCGAGGCAAGTGGGTTGCCTGAGCCTGTGGATTCGAGACCAGCTCAGGTAACTTGGCGAGACCTCGTCTCTACAATACAATTTTTTAAAAATAGCCAGGCGTGGTAGCGTGCGTCTGTAGTTCCAGCTACTTGGAAGGCTGAGGCAGAAGGATCACTGGAGCCCAGCAGGTTGACGTTGGGGTAGCCATGAGCATGCGTGCCACCGCACCCCAGCCTGGGCGAAGAAGTGAGACTCCAATTCAAAAAAAAAAAAGCTTCTTGTATATGCTGGATTCAGTCTCTTGTATAATGTCAGACTTGCACAACAGCGGGTGGATAGCAAATATGTGTTGTGAGGGAGGGGTGCCAACTGCCTTTTACTTTACTCAATTTTGTCCAAACAGCATTGTTTGTGCATTTTACCTGTTTTGTAAAAATTAGTAGAAAATAGGAAACTTAAATTTGTAGTGCCAGTGATGAGAAAATTGAAATAAACTACATGCAACTAGGATAAAGATAGAAATAAGCATGACGTAAGAAGAAAAAATCAAAGGCAATTTATATCCTCATGAACCCTCTGAAAGCATTATTTTTTTATTTACTGCACATAGTAGGCTATATAGCATCTGGTTATAATAAATATGATACTGCCATCTTGTGACAAAACATATCATTGCCATTTTACACAACACACACCCCCACCAAACAAGTAGTATTTTCTTTCCCTATTAAAAATATAAAAATTTAAAATCAAAGCAAGGCTTAAAAATCTTCTAGTCCTTTTCAGTTGTCTCATTTTACAACTGACATTATATAAAACTAGATTAGGCAGCAAAATTTCTTAAGAGGCTGTGTTTCTATATCCAAAACTAGGTTTCTCCCAAACATTGTTCAAAATTATGGTTAACCATTGTTAAATAAAGCCCTGCTATTATTCCCTTAGGTTTATACTGAATCAAGTAGTCTAGATGAGAAGCAGCTTGATTACAAATATACCCCAGCATGTTAGGGCATCTGACCTGGCTGCTGCCAACTCAGAGCTCATATTTGAAACTCATATGTGCTTTCTCTGTCCAGATATCCAAGGCATCTCTCTCCCTGCTGGCACTGACCAGAGCTTCTCACTGAGATTCGGGTACTTCCTGCTTGCTGTCTCTTTAACCAAAGAGGTTCCTCTCATCCCCTCAAGAAGAATTAACAGATGCTGATCACTGAAGTACACCAGTGGTAAGGGATAAGACGGGGTCAATGTTGTCCACCATGTTTTGTCTCTCTTTACACAGATGCACAAGTGATCAACCTACAATTTTGTGTTGTTGTTGTTGGAGTCTCACTCTGTAGCCCAGACTGGAGTGCAATGGCTCACTCATGGTCACTCCAGCAACCACCTGCTGGACCCAGGCAAGCCTTACGCCTCAGCCTTCCAAGTAGCTGAAATTACAGGCAGGTGCTACCATGCCTGGCTAATTTTTTGGTTTATTGTAGAGATGAGGTTTCGTGAAGTTGCCCAAGCTGGTCTTGAACCTATGGGATCAGGCAATCCTCTCACCCAAAGTGCTGGAATTACAGGCTTGAGCCACGGCCCCTGGTCTCAACCTGCAATTTTAATGTGACCATGACATTCTCCTATGTGAAGCTTTCAGTGGCTCCCCAGCTCCTACTAAGTAAGGATAGATTATTTATTCTGTCATATAAAACCCAAATTATATCTCACTTTAATTCTACTCACAACCTATGCCACAGATATTCTGAATCTTCTCCCTGCTCATGCCAGGCTGCTTCAGGTCTTCACACTTTTGCTCCAACATTTTCCTCTGCTAAGTGTCCCTCCGTGTCTATTCATCTTTCAAAAAGGAGCACAAAGTTTACCCACACTATGTAATTTTCCTAGCCATTGCCTCTAACCTCACTAAAACCATTGGCAAACATAACTACAGCCTTCTTTATGATCCTGCTCTGACCTGTAGTTAATATATTCCTCACACCATTCTTGAGAGTGAGATATAACTAATTTTTGTTTCCTCAGTAAATATGTGTGTATATAGTCATTGATTATCTTGAAAACAGGTTTTATGGAAGTGGAGGAGGAGGGGACTCCTGCTGCACTAAATTCATGAAGTAAAGTCAAAACAATGAATATTAAGTAATCTTTGAAGGATTCTGGCTTAGAAGGGATGGTGGAAATAGAAAGGATGTGGATAAAATGTATAAGATGTATTATGTATAATCACAATATATTTTTTATGTAGTGAGGCTTTGCTCTCCCAAAAGAGACATCAGTCATGCTAGAATGAGATATGAGAATAAATCTTGGATGAGAGAGAGAGAGGAAAAGTCTAGATTCAGAGTGGGGAGAAAGCAAGTTTTCAGGAACAACATAGGACTAAGAGTGAAGACCCTCTAAACTCAATCCTGTTGGAAGAGAGTTATGCCACATGAGATGACTTAAAGAGTCAGGTCAGTGAGGAGCTGTGGCAATGGCATCCCAGGCTAGGTGGCTGTGGAAATCAGCATGGCCATGGCAGTGAGGGGAGAAAATTTCCTGTCTACATCTACACAGTAAGAGATAGCGACCAAGTGGATGGAGGAAACTTGCCCAGGCACTGATGCAGAGATGGCAAAAAAAAAAAGTCTTCTGGACGACCAGTGACATCCTGTAGCCAAAGAACACAAGACTCATACCAAAGATAAATTTCCAGATTTTTCCTTGAAGAGAATGTTGCAATTATACTGACCTCTGGGAATGAATAAGCCCCTGGGTCCTTGAACTTACCACAGGAGGAGGACAGTGGTGGTAATAATAACATCTTCACAGTAGCTACATGGAGACTCTTGAAATTTAACTCAAATAGTAAAAGCTGCCGGGTACAGTGGTTCACACCTGTAATTCCAACACTTTGGAAGGCTGAGGCTTGCCTGAGCCCAGGGGTTCGAGACCAGCCTAGGCAACATGGCAAGACCTTGTCTCTACAATGAATCAAAAAATTAGCTGGGCATGGTGGCGTGCGGCTGTGGTTCCAGCTACTTGGAAGGCTGAGGCGGAAGGATCACCTGAACCCAGTAGGTTGAGGCTGTGGTAGCTGTGAATGTGCCAGTGCACTCCAGCCTGGGTGACAGAGTGAGACTCCAACTCAAAAAAACTGTTAATAAAAATAAAAGCTGCCATCTTATTTTATACTACAAGGTTTCGTAATGCCTCCTAGCAATGGGAGTAATCACAGCCTTGAATTCTTCTGTCCTTCATTATACTTCTGTAAAGAAGTAATATTTTTACATATTTTGATGTGCCCTTCTATTTGCATGTCTGTGAACAAGACCTATCCCTGGCCGCTTAAAGTATCAATATGCTTGGAAGAAGGGGAAGGGTGGTAGTGTGGCAAAGAAGAAAGATTAGAATGGCAATGTTACAGTAGAAATAAACAAGAAAGAAAGAAAGAATGATTATTCAGTTTGTGGTGGCCAAAATAGATTTTCATATCTGCAGCAAGACCATCAGCTTGAAAGTCAGGACTTGTCATAAGAGGAAAAAAAATTTCTAAATTAATTTATCTCCCATTGCAATACATCAAGCCTGGCTTGGTAGACTTGGCTGCAGAATGTATATACTGAAGGCTCCACACAGAATTAAGTGAAAGCAGGAAAATCTCATCCCTGTAAATTTGGGAGGATTATGCAGAAAAGAAGGGAAGTAGAGGTAGACCAAGGAGGTCAAATGCTAGAGTTCATGTTTTTCCCAACTTGAAACCAAGCGTTAAGATAAATGGGCCATGCCGCTGCCTGCAGGCACCCGGTAGGCGCCCTGCCCCCCGCCAAGATGCCCAAGAGGAAGGTCAGCTCCACCAAGGGAGCGGCGAAGGAGGAGCCCAAGAGGAGATCAGCGCGGTTGTCGGCTAAACCTGCTCCTGCAAAAGTGGAAGCAAAGCCAAAAAAAGGCGGTGGGAAAGGATAAATCTTCAGACAAAAAAAGTGCAAGCAAAAGGGAAAAGGGGAGCGAAGGGAAAGCAGGCTGAAGTGGCTAACCATGAAACTAAAGAAGAATTACCTGCAGAAAATGGAGAACCTAAAACCGAGGAGAATCCAGCCTCTGATGAAGCAGGAGAGAAAGAAGCCAAGCCTGAAGAGTATCATATCCCATGTCTTATCAGTGGTCCCTGTCACCCTTCTTGTACAATCCATTATCAACTATTTTGTACACGCAAGTTTTTTAGTAGCTCTAGAAACATTTTTAAGAAGGAGGGAATCCCACCTCATCCCATTTTTCAAGGGTAAATGCTTTTTTTTAAAGAGGTGAAATCATTTGCTCGTTGTTTATTTTTTTTTTGGTACAACCAGAAAATAGTGTGGGATATTGAATTACAGGAGGTGTTGACTGTCTTGAGTATCAGCTTAACATTCCATTGATGGGGGGTTAGTTTTTATATCCTGTAATGCAAAGTATACTAAGTGGCAATATGGATTACAGTCCTGCATTTAATGTCTTGAACATTTAAAATTACTTCTATTCCCATGTTGTTTTTTAGTAGAATTGTTTCCTAAAGAAAACCACTCCTTGATCATGGCTCTCCCTGTCAGAATTGTGTGCACTCTGTAACATCTTTGGTCATGGTAGTCTTGTTTTCCTGATAACTTTGTTAATGTGTTGTAAAAGATTGAAAAATTGAGTATGTTGGGTATATGATAAATTGTGAATTGGTGGGATGTATGTAACAGCTTATCAACATTTGAAGATACTGGTACTTGATATCCTCTTAAGAAAAATTTGCCTCCAAATTTTAAGCTGGAAAGTCACTGGAATAACTTTTCAAAAATAATAATACATGGCTTTTTCGATTTTCGGTACATATGTTAAGAACTGTGTACAAATTGAAATGTCTGTGTACTGATCCTCAACACAACCAATAAACTCAATTATGAAAGAAAAAAAAAGATAAATGGGAGCCTTGCAAAATGTAGGAAAACCAAAGGTCACCAGAGATAGTAGCATGGTTTTTTGTTTGTTTGTTTTTTGTTTTGGGGGGAGTATTTTGTTTTGTTTTTGCTTTTTGAGTCAGGGTCTCACTCTGTTACCCAGGCTGGAGCAGAGTCATGCTCACCTCAGTCTTGACCTCCTGGGCTCAGGTGATCCTTCCGCCTCAGCATCCTGAGTAGCTGAGACAATGGGGGCACACCACCATGCCCAGCTAACTTTTTTTTAACTTTTTGGAGAGATAAGATCTCAGCTGCGCTGAGTCTCAAATTCTTGGGCGCAAGTGATCCTCCTTCATTATACTTCTGTAAAGAAGTAATATTTTTACATATTTTGATGTGTGCTTCTATTTGGATGTCTGTGAGCAAGACCTATCCCTAGCCACTTAAAGTATCAATATGCTTGAAAGAAGGAGAAGGGAGGTAGTATGGCAAAGAGGAAAGATTAGAATAGCAATGTAGAAATAAACAAGAAAGAAAGAATGATTATTCAGTTTCTGGTGGCCAAAATAGGTTTTTATATCTGCAGCAAGACCATCCACTTGAAAGTCAGGTCTTGTCATAAGCAGGAAAAAATTTCTAAATTAATTTATCTTCCATTGCAATATTTGGCCTCCCAAAGTGCTAAGATTACAGAAATGAGCCATGGCACCCGAACAGAATAGTAGCATGTTTCTGTGGGCATGACATGGAGAGGCTGCAGATCCTTAAGATAACTGGCTGTCAGCTCATGACACAAGGGAGCGTGATTATATGAATCTGGTTTTCCAGTGCCTAGAGACAAGGAAGTCAGAGGTGCCTATATGTTTTGCCAAGGAAGACTGGGAAGTGTATGGAATGGTAATGCAACAATACAAGGCTGGAGTCAAAACCCAGTCTATACAGCGTGCATGACTTATAGAAAGAACAGGAACTACAGATTCCAGTCAGTGGTATGCTGGTAAATGTTTACAAACTGGTTCTCAAAAAAAATTTTTTTTTGGCTTTGCAGATCCCGCCACCTTGAGCCTTTTCCCATCAGCCATGGTCAACCCCACTGTGTTCTTCAACATTGCCATCGACAGCGAGACCTTGGGCCACGTCTCCTTCAAGCTGTTTGCAGACGAAGTTCCAAAGACAGCAGAAAACTTTCATGCTCTGAGCACTAAAGAGAAAGGATTTGATTATAAGGGTTCCTGCTTTCACAGAGTTATTCCAGGGTTTATGTGCCAGGGTGGTGTCTATACACGCCATAATGGCACTGGCGGCAAGTCCATGTATGGGGAGAAATTTGATGATGCGAACTTCATCTTGAAGCATACAGGTCCCAGCATCTTGTCCATGGCAAATGCTGGACCCAACACAAACGGTTCCAGATTTTTCATATTCACTACTAAGACTGAATGGTTGGATGGCAAGCATGTGGTTTTTGGCAAGGTAAAAGAGGGCATGAATGTTGTACAAGCCATGGAGAACTTTGGGTCCAAGAATGTCAAGACCAACAAGAAGACCACCATTGCTGACTGTGGACTACTCTAATAAATTTGACTTGTTTTATCTTTTTTTTTTTTTTTTTTTTTTTTTGAGTTGGAGTCTCACTCGGTCGCCCAGACTGGAGTGCCATGGCCGCTCTCGCCACCGCAGCCTCGACCTGCTGGGCTCTGGCGATCCTTCCGCCTCAGCCTTCCAAGTAGCCGGAATTACAGGCATGCGCTACCACTCCCAGCTGATTCTTTGATTTATTGTAAAGACGAGGTCTCCCTGCCCAGGCAAGTCTCACACCCGCGGGCTCAGGCAATCCACTCACCTCAGCCTCCCAAAGGCGCGGGATTACAGGCTCAGCCACCAAGCCCGGCTGTTTTCTTATCTTTCAAATATTGGTCTTTTTTTTTTTTTTGAGTTGGAGTCTCACTCCGTCACCCAGACTGGAGTGCAGTGGCCGCTCCCGGTCACCGCAGCCTCGACCTGCTGGGCTCCGGCGATCCTTTTGCCTCAGCCTTCCGAGTAACTGGAACTACAGGCATGCGCTACCAGCCCAGCTAATTTTTTTATTTATTGTAGAGATGAGGTCTCACCAAGTTGCCCAGGTGGGTCTCGAACCGGCGGGCTCAGGCAATCCACTCACCTCAGCCTCCCAAAGGCGAGAGATTACAAGCTGAGCCACCGAGCCCGGCTAACTTGTTTTATTTTAAACTACCAGATCATTTCTTCTATAGCTCAGGAGAGCACCCCCTGCATCCCATTTCCTCGCAGTATCCCTATAATCTTTGTGCTCTCACTACAATTCTTTGGGTTCCATATTTTCCTTATTCCCTTCCACATCTAGTTGGAATGCAGAGAAATAAAAACTAAATTTAAAAAAAAATTTTAATATTTTGTTTTATTTTATATATATACATATTTTTTTTTTAGTCTCACTCTATTGCCCAGACTGAAGGGCAGTGGCATGCTCATGGTCACCTCAGTCTAGACTTGTTGGGCTCAGGTGAGCCTTCCACCTCAGCCTTCCAAGTAGCTGGACCCACAGGCACGCACCACCAAACCCAGCTAATTTTTGGATTTATTGTAGAGACAAGGTCTTGCCACGTTGCCCAGGCTGATCTCCAACCCTGAGTTCAGGCAGGCAGTCCTCTCACCTCTGCTTCCCAAAGCGCTGGGATTACAGGCATGAGCCACCACACCTGGCTCAAAAAACTTTTTAAAGCCCTGATGTGTGTTCTTTGCCAATTTTATGGTGTAAATGCTTCCACCATGGGTCAGTTTCAAGCTCAGACATGACATCAATGCACCTACACTATTATATAGTATTTCTACCATAAAGATATGATAGATGTGAGTCACCTCATCGATATTAGTAAAAAATAAAATAAGTAGAAAGTGATGAGTTTTTAGTATTAGTACATATGTTTTGAAATAATTTATTTAATTCAAAATGTCTATTTAGTTGCAAATTTATATTTTAATTGCAAGTTTAACAAAGAACTCACAAAATTTCTGACATGTTAACAATCAGCTATTTATTATAAGCCAGTACAAACCAACTCCGGGAAAAACCATGGGTGAGAGTAAGTCACACCAAACATCTAGATGGCACTATCTTCACCTGTTTGGTTCAAGGAGCCTATCAGACTTACCATATCCCTACAAAAAAAGAACAAAAATACAAGGAGCATTCCAACAATTTGAAGCCAAGATGAGATCTCCTTCTCCATCGCAATAGGAACAATGGAGTCACCCAAGACTTCTTTAGATTCTCTGGCAAATTTGTGCTGTTGTTATTGTTATTTGAGATGGAATCTCATCATGAAACCCAGGCTGGTCTTGAACTCTGTGGCTCAATCAATCCTGCTGTCTCAGCCTCCCAAGTAGTCACTAAACTCAGCTCAAGAATTTTTAAACTGGAGGTAATTAATTAAATGCGCTCAGTTGGCCTAAGTTAGGATTTATTTTCTCTCGGTGTCCAGAGAGATGGGACTATGTAAGAAAGATTAGCTCGATTTTTGAAAACTAAGTACATTTTTAATGTCCTTCTGAATACGAGGGGGGATCCAAAAAACAAAAGGAATTATTTTTTGGAGGGCAGGCCCCTTGTAGTACAGGCTTTCCCCACTAGGTAAATGCTATAGCATCAGTGTACCAGCTAGCATTGTTGCGAGAGACTGCGTTTGGCATCAGTGAATTTTTTCTTTTTTCTTTTTTTTTTTTTTTTGGTGATTCCTTCAACGCATCTGCCCATTCCATGATGTGTGATTTACGAGCACACCTGCCCGCCCCGCACTGAGTGTTCAGCAGTTTTTGACCAAAAATGGCATTGAACCCCAAGACCCACCCTTCCTATTCACCCAATTTTGCCCCAAGTGACTTTTTTGTTTATTTGTTTCCCTGGATGAAAACATTCTTCAAAGGGAAACATTATGCCAATGTGGAAGAGGTGAAACAAAAAACGGCAAAAGCACTAAAAAGGCATCAAAACTGATGAGTTCAAAGACTTTTGAACAGTGAAAAAGCATCTCGATAGGTGTATTGTTTCAAACAGAATACTTTGATGGTGACTGAATTTTAAATATGTAAGAATAGGCCGGCCTCAGTGGCTCAGCCTGTAATCCCAGCGCTTTGGGAGGCCGAGGTGAGTGGATTGCCTGAGCCTGAGGGTTCGAGGCCCACCTGGGCAACTTGGCAAGACCTCATCTCTACAATAAATCAAAAATTAGCCGGGCGTAGTAGCACGAGCCTATAGTTCCGGCTACTTGGAGGGCTGAGGAGGAAGGATCACTGGAGCCCAGCAGGTCGAGGCTGTGGCAGCCGGGAGCGTGCCACTGCTTTCCAGTCTGGGCGACAGAGTGAGACCCCAATACACACACAAAAAAAAGAGTGAGACTCCAATACACATACACACACACACAAATACACAATTTTTAAAAAATAAATCCCAGTTTTTGAGGGAACCCTCCTCATATAATCTGGGTAAATGTGTGACCTTCACAACACTGCAAAGAAGGAACTCACAGAAGTTAGAGGTCATTGGAACAAATCATGTTGTTCTTCACAACTCACTTTCTAGATATGCAGATATGATTCCTGCTGGCTGTCAAAACAAAAAATAATGAGTATCCGGGGAGTGTAGGTCTCAAGTGGGAAATGTTTAGGGTAGAACTCCCAAGAGGTGAATAATTTTCTTCAAATCTCTTGACAGTGTTTGTAAAAACTGGATCAAAGGAGATCTAGCTAATAATGTAACCAATTCAAGATTCTAAGTAGAGAAGTCAGACTCTGTAACAGACCTCTAAGGCCAGAGGTTTTCAACAACTCTTAAATCAGTCAATGAGCTGATTCTCTGGAAGACTTTAATTCCACTCCAAAACAGAATCAGTAACCCATCACCTATCACCACAAACCAAAGGAATGTTCTGAAGGATGCTTTCCTTACCTGCACGACCATTCTGCCTGAGAACAGACCAACCTTCTCCAAGATTCTACTGCTGCATCCATGTGAGTCCAAGAAGAAAATCATTTCTAAAGCTGAGTCAATTCACAATAAGATCAAGTGCTTAATTTCTATACTTTGAAAATTTTGGTAATTTTGTCCAAAACAATATTTAATCTGTCTCTTTCGCCCATCTTCTTCCTCAACTCACCCTCTACTCCCAAATCTAATTAGTCAGGCATATGAATTTTGAAGTAAATTGGCCTTTCTCCAGATTTGAGAATTTTCTTCTTTGAATTGAGAAAAAGAATTTTAAACATTTATCCTTTATCTTATTTCCTCTGTTTTGGGGGAGGTGATAAAACAATACAGATTCAGTGTTACTGTATAAACACAGTGAGAGATGGATTCTTTAACTCTTCTTTTCCCAGAACACAATTAGTCAACCTACTTGAAGATTGGAAGGCCTTGTTTCAAGTACCTTGTCTTAAGCAAGCTTTCTTCATTTAAGTTAGACTGCAAGGACACTGACAGGATAATCAGAGCAAGAAAATATGGGATTTGCCTCCCCACTGCATCCAAATTCTGCTCATCCTCCTTGCACCGCCTCTCTGCTCAGGCTGCCTGATAATCTAAAAAGGCTGTGGTCTGAGTCTGGCCCTAAAGGCAAACAAGATTGAACAACCCAACACTGGGTTATTCCTCATCTTTCAACTTTAGTGATTCCTATCTGTTCTAAATGAGGATGGCGCCAATTCAAAGGTGCCCTGTACAAAACTCCAGCGCCATGTAGACATGCCAGAAAGAGGCTAAACTCTCTCTGGGATAATCTGATTTTTTTCAAAGTAAGAAAAGGCACTGCCTGCAAAGGGCTCAAAGAAGTGACTTGGTCTCCTGGTGGAGGGGAGCACAGCAAGCAGTCCAGCCTATTATTCCCATATAACCCTAGCTCGTCCCTGCCCTACCATGCTCTCTCAATGCTACCCTCATTCACTCCATCCCTAGGAGTTCCTCCCTTGAATTTCCAGACCAAAGCCCCTGCACCTGATGAATTGTGGTTTTGAATGCTGAATCTGTCAGTGGTAGATTATTTTATTTAAGCATATACTTTTGATATTAAATTACAAACATTTCATAAAACGAACTCGGCAGTGGCTAATGCCTGTAATCCCATTTTGCAAGGATGAGGTGGGAGCATCGCCTGAGGCCAAGGGTTCAAGACTCACCTGGGCAAGAAAGTGAGACCACACATCTCTACAAAAAATAGAAAGATCAGCCAGAAGTCCTAGTGCAGGTCTGTAGTCCCAGTTACTAAGGAGACTTAAGCAGGAGACTCGCTTCAGTCCAGGAGTTCAAGACTCTGTCTCATATAAATAAATAAATAATGATCTTAGCAATACTAAACACTATTTAAAACTGGAAATTTAGCCGGGCTCGGTGGCTCAGCCTGTAATCCCAGTGCTTTGGGAGGCTGAAGTGAGTGGATTGCCTGAGCCCGCGGGTTCAAGACCCACCTGGGCAACTTGGTGAGACCTCATCTCTACGATAAATCAAAAAATTAGCTGGGCGTGGTAGCGCGTGCCTGTAGTTATGGCTACTCGGAAGGCTGAGGCGGGAGGATCACCTGAGTCCAGCAGGTCAGGCTGCGGTGACCGGGAGCGTGCCTCTGCACTCCAGTCTGGGTGACAGAGTAAGACTCCAACTCAAAAAAAAAAAAACTGGAAATTTTAGAATATGTATCAAATTAACCAAGATGTGGATACTTAAATGTTTTTTTAGTTGACAGCTCTAAGTTTGCCTCACTCCTCAATTTACATAGCCTAAAACCCCACAGCTTCAAAAGATTAGTAGGCCTATAATAAAACATCACATTTAAGTTAAGAGGGAAACATTTGGTTCGTTTTCTCCTTTTGGTTTTCTCTAAGTTGGCTCATTTTTTTTTTTTAGTACAAAGAAAAGATTGTTCTCATTTCCTTTTTTTTTCAGTTGGAGTCTCACTATGTCACCCAGACTGGAGTGCAGTGGCCGCTCCCGGCCACCTCAGCCTCAACCTGCTGGGC
>NW_007068889.1:25009-27115 GCF_000164805.1 Carlito syrichta | reverse complement strand
CCTGGGCAACTTGGCGAGACCTCATCTCTACAATAAATCAAAAAATTAGCCAGGCATGCTAGCGCACACCTGTAGTTTCAGCTACTTGGAAGGCTGAGACAGAAGGATCACCTGAGCCCAGCAGGTCGAGACTGCAGTGCTATGAGCGTGCCACTGTACTCCAGCCTGGGTGACAGAGTGAGACTCCAATTCAAAAAAAAAGACTCTGTCCTTCTGCAAACACGCTTCCTGTCCCTATAAATCTTCCACATTCTACCCACCTCCCTACTGTCTGCCTTCCTCTGCAACCCCACTACACCACGCCAAATCAAAATCATCATCTTCTGCTACCTCTGCCTGGAAAAGGAATGTCTCCCTCACACTCACCCACTATGAGTGCCATCAGTGTCCCTGCTCTGCCAGTCAGGATGCCCGGGGCCAGACAGAAAGGGGGGATTGAGGATGGAAGGAGCATTTTCCCAGCAGAGTGTTTGAGAAAGCGCACCTAGGTTTATGCACCATAGCCATGGAAGAACTCAAGATTGGTTAAGAAAAATAACATTTTTTTATGATACATAAAAATTCATTATGGCTGGGCACAGTGACTGATGCCTGTAACCCCAGCAGTTTTATAAGTTGAGGAGGGATGACTGCTTGAGGTCAAGAGTTCAAGATCAACCTGGGCAACACAGCAAGATCCTATCACTACCAAAAAAAATTCTAATTAACAGGCCTAGTGGCATGCGCCTGTAGTCCCAATTACTCAGGAGGCTGAGGCAGAGGGGTTGCTTGAGCATAGGAGTTGGAGGCTACAGTGAGCTATGATCACACCACTGCACTCCGACCTGAGTTTTTCCTTCTCCTAAAAAAAATCCATTCAGCCTGTAATCCCGCGCCTTTGGGAGGCTGAGGTGAGTGGATTGCCTGAGCCCACGGGTTCGAGACCCACCTGGGCAGCGAGACCTCATCTCTATAATAAATCAAAAAATCAGCCGGGCGTGGTAGCGCGCGCCTGTAATTCCAGCTACCCGGAAGGCTGAGGCGGAGGGATCGCCGGAGCCCAGCAGGTCGAGGCTGCGGTGGCCGGGAGCAGTCACTGCACTGCAGTCTGGGTGACAGAGTGATACTCCAACTCAAAAAAAAAAAAAAAAAAAATCCATTATAAACATTATGTATGATCATGCAAATAACAGTCTCTTTAATATAATTCCAATATTATTTGATTTGTGAAAATTTGATCTTCATAAAAAACTTTAAAAGTACATCATTTGCCTAAGGTAGAAGCACATTCATAGTATATATCTTCTCTTACTGATAGAAAATAAATTGGCTCATAATTGGTATCACATACAAGCTCCCAAGCTTTGTCATCTCTTTCTGTTCTAAGCAAAAAAGTACCAACTACCCATCCTGAAAGGAATTAAGGTATTTTTCCATTTGAAAATAAAATAACAAAAATCTTAAAGTCTTGCCTCCGTGAGCAAAGCCTATAATTAACATCTCTATGGACTCTATAGAGTAGTGAACATTCAGTATTATTAACAATTATCAGATATTATTATTCTCTTTAATAATGAAGATAAAATATGTTTGAGATTGATATTTATAAAAGGAAATTTTTCTAATGGCATCCCTGTGGTTATATCTGTTAAAGTGCAGATCACTGTGTAATTACCTTCTTACTAGTTTAATTTTTGTTGTCTCTTAAAAGATACAAAGTAGGACATAGGCTGAACAAGTCAAGAGGTCTAAAGTACAACATGAGGACTGCAATAATAATATTAATACTACTGTATGCAGAATTATTTGCTAAATGAGTAGATTGTAGCTGCCATTGCCACAAAAAAAAATGGGCAACGTGAGAATGATGAATATGTTAACTTACTTCACTACAGTAGTCATTTTACTGTCTATACATATCTCATAACATCATGTTGCATCCCTTAAATATACACAACAAAATTGTTTTTAAAAAGAAGCAAAAGGTAACAAAAAAGAATTATGAGATGTTTTAATTTGAGCAACTGGTAAAAATACCTAAAATACTCTTTTTGAACAAACCATCGAAGGGGAGTTTTGGGTTTTTTTTTTTTTTTTTTTTTTAAAGATTTGTACAAGTCAGGGTTA